>NC_084978.1:872479-921893 GCF_963691925.1 Scomber scombrus | reverse complement strand
ACAGGTTGGACTTCTCTGACTGAAGGGAACAAACTCACAATTCAAGGGAACAAAATTACTGATTTGAAGGAAACGATTTATTAAAAGCTTCGTTCCAGACTCGTGAAGATGCAGCTCGGAGCAGAAGTTCATCTTTAAACATCCTGACTCTGTTTATTATGTTTATTATGTTAGTTTGTAAGATGCACTGGAATGCATTGCTATAATCTAGTGTTTGTCTTTTTGTATCCTTTAGATAAACTCTATTTAAATGATCTACACACTTCTATCCAGTCTGTGAATTGTAATAAAGACAGAACTTTAAAATGACTTGTGGTTTCGGTCGGTTGCTTCACTTTACTTCTCTTTTTTTTTTTTTTTTTTGGGGGGGGGGGGGGGGGGGGGCCAAGTTACTGAGAATGTCGTCATGTTTCATCAAAAGAGAAAATGATGAAACACCGACATCACTGCTGGTTAGAATATGTGAAGCTGTGAAGAAGTATATGCTTATTTATTTATTTATTTATTTATTTATTTTGTTTTATTTTAATTAACTTAGAGACATAAGAGAAGAAAATAAAACATAACACATGCAGAACATTGAGATTAAGAAAAAGAGAATAAATAAGAAAAGAGAAGTGAGAAGAAGGACTGTTGTTGTCAAATATAGAAAACATAAAAAACATAAAGAGTAAAGAAATACAGACATGTCCTTCCTTCCCTTCCTCCCTTCTTTCTTTCCTCCCTCCTACCTTCCCCACTTCATCTTCCCTCTGTCCATCTTTCCTTCCTTCCTTTCTGCCTCCCTCCTTCTTTCCTTCCCTCCTTCTTTCCTTCCCTCCTTCCTCCTTCTTCCTCCCTCCCACCTTCTTTCCTTCCCTCCTTCCTCCCTTCTTTCTTTCCTCCCTCCTACCTTCCCCACTTCATCTTCCCTCTGTCCTTCTTCTTCCTCCTTCCTTTCTCCCTCCGTCCTTCTTTCCTTCCCTCCTTCCTTCCTTCTTCCTCCCTCCCACCTTCTTTCCTTCACTCCTTCCTCCCTTCTTTCTTTCCTCCCTCCTACCTTCCCCACTTCATCTTCCCTCTGTCCTTCTTTCCTCCTTCCTTTCTCCCTCCCTCCTATTTCCTTCCCTCCTTCTTTCCTTCTTCCTCCCTCCCACCTTCTTTCCTTCCCTCCTTCCTTCTTCTTTCCTTCCTCCCTCCCTCGTTCTTTAGTTCCCTCCTTCCTTCCTTCCTTTCTTCCTTCCTTCCCTTCCTCTTTCTTTCTTTCCTCCCTCCTACGTTCCCCCCTTCCTTCTTCCCTCTGTCCTTCTTTCCTTCCTTTCGCCCTCCCTCCTACCTTCCTTCCTTCCTTCTTTCATCTGCCTTCCTTCCTTTCCTTCCTCCCTTCCTTCTTTTTCTTTCCTCCCTTCCTTCCTCCACTCCTTTCCTCCCTCCCTCCTTTCCTTCATTCTTCCTTCCTTCTCTCCTTCCTCCCTTCCTCCCTCCCCTTCCTTCCTTCTTCCTCCTTCCTTCCTTGACTCGAGGACGACAGGAAGCTTAAATGGTTTCAGACTGTTTACCTCTGAATCTGAAATAAAAGGTGTAAAACATCCTGAGAAGGTAAAATGCAGATTATTGGCTGGACTGAGTTGTAATTATGGAGGGTTATGGGTTATGATTGATGCACACATGCACGAACACACTGGCATAGAAAACAGATATTAAAGATAACAACATGGAAACTTTACATAGTATGATGCAGGATTCATGTTAAACTGTGAGAAGCCAACTTCATGTAAAATTCTGCTTTAGTTGTTTTTTTTCACCCTGAACAGAAAACAGACTGAAACCCTTATATTCTGTTCAGGGTCTAATCTGACCCTTGTTTTACATTAGAGAGCTGTAAAATCATCATTTACACATTTCCTCTAGCTGGACTTTTACTAATGTGACCTCAAGTTTACAAAAATAAAATAAAATGCTTATTTTTTATTTATTTGTGTGCAGCTGATACACATTTATATATCTGCAAATACACAATCCTGACCTGTTTTATTACAAAAATAAAAGAAATCAGCATTAACCCTTGTGTTGTCCTCGAGTCAAGGAAGGAAGGGAGGAAGAAGGAAAGGAGGAGGAAGGAAGGAAGAAGGAAGGAAAGGAGGGAGGAAGGAAGGAAGGAAAGAAGGAAGGAAAGGAGAAGTAAGGAAGGACAGGAGGAGGAAGGAATGATGGAAGGGAGGAAGAAGGAAGGAAGGAGGAAGGAAGGGAGGAAGGAAAGAAGGAAAGGAGGAAGGAGGGAAGAAGGAAGGAAAGAGGAAGAAAGGAAGAAGGGAGGAAGGAAGGATTGAAGGGAGGAAGAAGGAAGGATGGGGGGGAAATAAAGAAGGAAGGAAAGGAGGAAGTAAGGAAGGACAGGAGGGAGGAAGGAATGATGGAAGGGAGGAAGAAGGAAGGGAAGGAGGAAGGAGGGAGGAAGGAAGGAAGGAAAGGAGGAAGGAGGAAGAAAGGAAGGAAAGGAGGGAGGAAGGAAGGAAGAAGGAAGGAAAGGAGGGAGGGAAGGAGGAAGGAAGGGAGGAAGGAAAGAGGAAAGGAGGAAGGAGGAAGAAGGAAGGAAAGGAGGGAGGAAGGAAGAAGAAGGAAGGAAAGGAGGGAGGAAGGAAGGAAGGAAGGAAAGAAGGAAGGAAAGGAGGAAGTAAGGAAGGACAGAGGAGGAAGGAATGATGGAAGGGAGGAAGAAAGAAGGGAAGGAGGAAGGAAGGGAGGAAGAAGGAAGGAAAGGAGGAAGGAAGGAAGAAGGAAGGAAAGGAGGAAGAAAGGAAGAAGGAGGAAGAAGGAAGGAAATGAGGAAGAAAGGGAGGAAGAAGGAAGGATGGGGGGAAATGAAAGAAGGAAGGGAGAAGGAAAGGAAGGAATGAAGGATGAGGAAGAAGGAAGGGAAGGAGGAGGAAGGAAAGGAGGAAGGAGGGAAGAAGGAAGGAAAGGAGGGAGGAAGGAAGGAAGGAAAGAAGGAAGTAAAGGAGGAAGTAAGGAAAGGACAGGTGGAGGAAGGCTGATGGAAGGAGGAAGAAGGAAGGGAAGGAGGAAGAAGGTGAAGGAGGAAGAGGAAGAAGGAAGGAAAGGAGGAAGAAAGGAAGAATGGAGGAAGGAAGGATTGAAGGGAGGAGAAGGAAGATGGGGGGAAATGGAAAGTGGAAAAGGAAAGGAGGAAGTAAGGAAGGACAGGAGGGAGGAAGGAATGATCGGAAGGGAAGAAGGAAAGGGCAGATGAGGAAGGAAGGGAGGAAGGAAGGAAGGAAAGGAGGAAGGAGGGAAGAAGAGGAAAGGAGGAAGAAAGGAAGAAGGAGGAAGGAATGATGGAGGGAGGAAGAAGGAAGGGAAGGAGGAAGAAGGGAGGAAGGAAAGAGGGAATGAAGGATGGAGGAAAGAAGGACGGAAGGAAGGAAGGAGGGAGGACGGGAGGAAAGGAAAAGAGGGAGGAGGAAGGAAGAAAGAAGGACAGAGGAAAGAAGAAGGAAGGGAGGAGGAAAGAAGAGAAGAAGGAGGAAGGGAGGAAGGAAGGAAGGAAGGAAGAAGGGAACGGGAAGGAAGGAAGGAAAGAGAGAAGGAGAAGGGAGGAAGGAAAGGAGGAGGAAGGAAAGAAGGGGGAGGAAGGAAGGAGGACAGCGGAAGGAAGGAAGGGAGGAAAGAAGGAACAGTCAAAACAGACGGGGTCAATTTAAAGACACGAAGGTTAAAACATGTTGTATTCTTATAAAATGTTCCTGGATCATAAAACAGTGATTTTAAATCCATAATCTTTCTTTTGTGTAACATTAATCAAATATTTATTAATGACTGAAGGAGAATTTATGAATGAATATGAGCAGTATGTAAAGGGTTAAAACACCTCAGGCTGTTTATTATAGTAAAGTTATAATACATATATATATTAAATTTATAGTTTATTATAGTAAAGTTATAATACATATATATATTAAATCTATAGTTTATTATAGTAAAGTTATAATACATATATATATTAAATCTATAGTTTATTATAGTAAAGTTATGATACATATATATATATTAAATCTATAGTTTATTATAGTAAAGTTATGATACATATATATATATTAAATCTATAGTTTATTATAGTAACGTTATGATTTCACATCTTCATCATTACTTCTGTTATAATTAAAACACATTAACTAGTATTTGTTCTATGTGTTTTAGTGTGGATCTTAGCAGACCTGCTGACATCACACACAGCCTCCAGGTGCATCGTGGGTAACGTAGTCTGAGGTTGGATCAGATAAAAAAGCAGATATCTGTTTTGTTTGTTTATCTTTAATGTCCATCTAGAGTCGGACTGTGTTTTTATGTTTTTATGTTTTTATGTTTTTATGTTTTTATGTTTTTATGTTTTTATGTTTTTATGTTTTTATTTCCAATTCTTATAGTTAAATGTTATCTTCCTCCCTTCCTTCTTTCCTCTGTCCTTCTTTACTCACTTTCTCTTTTGCTTTCTCCCTCCCTCCCTCCTACCTTCCTTGCTTCCTTCTTCATCTGTCATTCTTTCCTCCCTTCCTTCCTCACTCCTTTCCTTCCTTCCTCCCTCCCTCACTTTCTTCCTTCCTCCCTCCTTTCCTTCCTTCTTTCCTTCCTTCCATCCTTCCTTCCTCCCTTCCATCCTTCCTTCCTTCTTCCCTTCCTTCCTCCCTTCCTTCCTTCCATCCTTCCTTCCTCCCTTCCATCCTTCCTTCCTTCCTCCCTTCCTTCCTCCCTTCCTTCCTTCCATCCTTCCTTCCTTCTTCCCTTCCTTCCTTCCTTCCTTTCCTTCCTCTCTCCTTTCCTTCCTCTCTCCTTTCCTTCCTTCCTTCTTCCTCCCTTCCTTCTTCCTCCCTTCCTCCCTTCCTTCCTCCCTTCCTTCCTCCCTTCCTTCCTCCCTCCCATCCTTCCTTCCTTCTTCCCTTCCTTCCTTCCTTCCTTTCCTTCCTCTCTCCTTTCCTTCCTTCCTTCTTCCTCCCTTCCTTCTTCCTCCCTTCCTTCTTCCTCCCTTCCTCCCTTCCTTCCTCCCTTCCTTCCTCCCTTCCTTCCTCCCTCCCATCCTTCCTTCCTTCTTCCCTTCCTTCCTTCCTTCCTTTCCTTCCTCTCTCCTTTCCTTTCTTCCTTCTTCCTCCCTTCCTTCTTCCTCCCTTCCTTCTTCCTCCCTTCCATCCTTCCTTCCTCCCTTCCTTCCTCCCTCCCATCCTTCCTTCCTTAACTGGAGGACAACAGGAGGGTTAATGCTCTATTATAGTATTTTATTTCTCTCTCTTTCTATTTTTCTCTACTTTGTTTTTATTTATTTTTATTATAAGTGTTTCCATGTTTTTACTATTATTGAATTTTATTTTTATTTCTCAAATAGCATGTTATTATGTTTTCATGTTTTCATGTTTTCATGTTTTATTTTCCATTCTTAGTTAAATGTTTTATTTAAATCACATTGAGCTCCTGTATGAAATGTTTTATATAAATAAAGTTGTAATCTACGTTATCCAGTGAAATGAGTTTAGCAGAGAGGTTGAACACTAGCAGGGCTTTGTTTATTGTAAGTAAACTTCTCATTAGCAGCCCCCCCCCCCCCCTCTGCCCCCCCCTCTGCCCCCCCCCCCCAGGTCTGATCCTTTAGGGTTAAAAGTGTTTAATGAGCTAAACTAAGTGAGTGTAACCTCTTTCTCTTTCCTCTGTTCAGACCTGACAAAAGCCTGAAGGAGCGTCCCAGAGAGGGGGGGGGGGGGGGGGGGTCTCAGGGGAAGGTACCAAGTAGACTGGAGATAAAGGGGGGGATGGGCTTACTAGCAGAGTCTTGGGAAACTCTTTGCTTTTATAATCAACAAGCAGAAACCAGCTGATAGTTCAGAGGTAGAATTACTGTCTTCTTACATTTCCTCTCCTCAGTCTGAGTCTGTTAAATACTCTTTTATTCATGTTTCATTCCACTTTATTACACATAACTTTATTTATGGACTTTAATGTGTTTAATGTCTTTACATGTGTGGATTCATGAGTTAAAACCAAAGTCTGGAGACTCAGTTCATGTGAGTTTCCTGATTGGACGTGTTCAATACTTATTTCCCCCTCTGTATATATTCATATATATATATATTTATATTTATATATATTTATATTTATATTTATATACCCTGGCCTATACATATGAGTATATATAGTAAATCATTGCTTCCAGGTTTGTTTGCCAGCATACGTTGCCGTGGTAACTGAGCTTGAACTATGCTGAGTTTGCTTTACTGAACAAGCTGGAAAATGATCCAGACTAATAAAATAAGCTGGTTTAACTGGTTTATTGGGTTTATTGGGTTTATTGGGTTTATTTGGTTTATTTGGTTTATTTGGTTTATTGGGTTTAAAACAACTTCAGTGAGCAAAGTGATAGAAGATTAAACTATAAAAACACAACAGATAAAAGTGAGGATGAGGAGCTCAGCTAGGATTAAGAGCTTTCATGCTTTGATGCTCTTCTACTTTTACTGCTGTAATAATGCAAATGTTTCTATTGTGAGACTAACAAAGAATATCTGATCTGATCTCTGATCTGTGTATAAAGGAGCAGGACGGAGGTTTGGGGGGTTTAGCCTGTTTATCTGAAGAAGGTGGAAAACATTTAGTTATTTTTTCTGTTTTATTTATTTATTTATTTATTTGCTGTTATTCTCTATTTAAACTTCTTTAGTCGGTTTCCATTGATAAATAAAATCACCTGGACTGTAAACTGGATTTTTGTTTCAGTTTTTTTCAAATCTTACAAACAGATTTTTAATATTTAGGCAAAAAGCTGAAGCTGAGTTTAATTTCATACACACAAATATGACAGAAAATACAATAAAAGTCTGAATTGAAACAGAATAATCAGTAAATGTGTAACTGTGTCTGAATAAAGACTTTAAAGGGTTAAATTGAAGATTAAAGATTCATCACAGTGACTGGAGGAAATAAAAGCAGCCTGTTGTGTGTGTGTGTGTGTGTGTGTGTGTGTGTGTGTGTGTGTGTGTGTGTGTGTGTGTGTGTGTGTGTGTGTGTGTGTGTGTGTGTGTGTGTGTGTGTGTGAGAGTCACATGACTGCAGATCACATGACTCTCACAGCTCTGACATGCTGAATTAAAGCTCATGTTTCTGTCTGATGATCAAAACCTCATCAGCACCTGTAAAGATGAACAATTAACATGTTTTAATGAGTTTGTTTCATCTTTAACACAAATAATAAAACAATAGAAAACATGTTAGAGGGATTTTATGAGCCAGAACTATAAGTTATAACATTTAGTCTTTATAAATGAAGGTTTAATTAATTAGGAAACAACGTATCAGCTGTTATATAATAAGACATAGCTTACATCTTATCTTATATCTTAGCTTTTACTTCCTCTTTGTTGCCATGACAACATAAAACATGGATGTTATTTCTCCCATTGAGTCTAAATGTGATGTTTTACAGACCTCAACCTGTATCCAGGGCAACCATAGAACAACCCGTATCTATAGCAACCATAGAACAACCTGTAACCATAGCAACCATAACACAACCTGATGGTCTGTCTGTGCATTACATACCTCATACTACTGCTAAACATTGACCTCAAAGTTAAATGGGTTCAATAGATTTATGTTTATGACACAAAGTCTAGCAGACCTACGAAGGGTTAAAGGAGAGTTCCCAGTGTTCCCAGTGCTCCCAGAGTTCCCAGAGCTCCCAGTGTTCCCAGAGCTCCCAGTGCTCCCAGTTTTCCCAGTGCTCCCAGTATGTGTTAAACCAGCAGTCAGGTGTCCATATGAACAGTAAGAGAGGTTTTCTTTGCTGTAATCATTCCTCCTGTTCGTTTAAAAGTAGACGTGAAGCTTATTTGCTCTCTCTATCCTGTCCTCTGGAAGCAGAAACAGGAGCTTAAAAACACAAAAAACAGTTTTCTGCAATAATATTTATTATGTATTTATTTTTACACCATTCTCTAGTTTTTACGCCTTTTTCTTAAATTATTTATTCCCCCCTGTATGAATGTTGTCTGTCCTATTGGTTGTTTTTAGTGTTTTTTATTGTAGTGATTCAAACCTTGTTGTATATTCTTGTTCAATGATAATAAAGGATTTCTATTTCTACTTCTACATGAGGCTTCAGCAGTCTGAGCTTCACATCTGAATCAGGTTAGTTGTTAACTTCACTTAGTAGAAGATGTTGCTTAAAGGAAAAGTTCACAACTCTTCAAATCTGTCTTAAAGCAGCAGTCAGGTGTTTATATTCCCTCTTAGTGTTTCCTGTAGAGCTGTGGTGGAAGTACAGGAACACAAAGGTATGTATGTATGAGCAGGAGGAATAATTACAGCAAGAAAAACAGGTTCTACTGTTTATTTGGTTCCTCACTGTTGTTTTAAGACACACTTGAGTAACGGTCGTCCTGTCCGTTAACCAGCAGACCCTCATACTGTCTGAGTTCATCCTATCTAACCCTTCTATACTGATTGTTATGCTTTAAGAGCATAAAAGCTAATCAGTAACCACGGTTACCATGCATGTAGTGAAAGTACAGCGTGTTCAGCTGAGATGTAGAAGAGTAAAACATGATGAATGGAAACAAAATGCAAATATCAAAGTGAAGCTACAGCATGTAAAACCTGTTATTATCTGCAATGAGCTGAAGTTCCCTCTTTCTTTAATGAAGTAAAAGCACAATACAACTATGGAACAATACTATAATATAATTATATCCTGCATGAAAAATACACAGAAGTAGTTAAAGTATTACAGTAAAAGTACTGCAGTATTATAGTGATGTAGTATGCAGTATTACAGTAAAAGTACTGCAGTATTATAGTGATGTAGTATGCAGTATTACAGTAAAAGTACTGCAGTATTATAGTGATGTAGTATGCAGTATTACAGTAAAAGTACTGCAGTATTATGAGTGATGTAGTATGCAGTATTACAGTAAAAGTACTGCAGTATTATGAGTGATGTAGTATGCAGTATTACAGTAAAAGTACTGCAGTATTATAGTGATGTAGTATGCAGTATTACAGTAAAAGTACTGCAGTATTATAGTGATGTAGTATGCAGTATTACAGTAAAAGTACTGCAGTATTATAGTGATGTAGTATGCAGTATTACAGTAAAAGTACTGCAGTATTATAGTGATGTAGTATGCAGTATTACAGTAAAAGTACTGCAGTATTATGAGCGATGTAGTATGCAGTATTACAGTAAAAGTACTGCAGTATTATAGTGATGTAGTATGCAGTATTACAGTAAAAGTACTGCAGTATTATAGTGATGTAGTATGCAGTATTACAGTAAAAGTACTGCAGTATTATAGTGATGTAGTATGCAGTATTACAGTAAAAGTACTGCAGTATTATAGTGATGTAGTATGCAGTATTACAGTAAAAGTACTGCAGTATTATAGTGATGTAGTATGCATTATTACAGTAAAAGTACTGCAGTATTATGACTGATGTAGTTAAAGTGGATGGATATATATAAATATATAAATCAGTATATAAATAAGTAAATAAAACAGTATATAAATCAGTATTTTATCAGTAAATAAATGAGTAAATAAAACCGTATATACTGTAAATCAGTATATAAATGAATATATAAGACAGTATAAATCAGTATATAAAACAGTATATATTCAGTATATATTCAGTATATAATAAGTAAATAAATAAATATATAACACAGTATAAATCAGTATTTAATCACTGTATAAATAAATAAATAAAACAGAATATAAATCAGTATTTAATCAGTATATATATATCAGTATATAAATGAGTAAATAAAACAGTATATTATGATTTCAGCTGCTGTCTCATACAACCGTTCCTTTTCATCTGCCGCTCTCCAACCAATCAGCTCACACGTCCACTGACTCCTCCGCCAATCAGCGCTGTCCACGAGGTTCAGCCGTGGTTGGGAGGCGGGCTCTGTCCACTCTGACCGAGATTTCCCCTCCGACCAATCAGCAGCTGACAGTTGACAGTAAACGTCAAACACTCGCCGCTCTTAGCCAATCAGCGACAGACGGAGGGCAGTAATCCCACGTGACCCTCCTCAGCAGTTCCCAGGCGGTCACATCGGAGAGCCGGAGGTGAGTAAAGAAACCGATAAATGTCACTTATTTAGGGGCTACGCAGCAGGATTATTATATCTTCAGATTAATATTATGATATTTAATATGCGTGTGTTCTTATAACGTAGACAACGTCCTTTTTTAGCCCTTAAAAGTGAAACTACGTGTATGCAACGTGCTGTTAGCGTCGGGCTGAGTGGCTAACTGAGGCTAATTAACCACAGGTGAACTGAGCTTTTACTCACATTTAATCCACTAGTACGTCAATTGATCACATTATGCACATGTCAAAGCTAAGCGAGGCTGTGGTAGACCAAGTGGAATAACATCTGACTGTGTTTTTAAGGGAGAAATTCCTTTTATACTTTCTTTTCGTAAGCAGCATCGACGCTAAAAGCTAGGAATGGGGGGGTTAGAGGGGGGTTGGGGGGGTCAGAGGGGGTTTCTAGGTCAATTAAATCAGCTTTAATTTAGGCTAATAAATGATATAAATTAACATTAAAGTGTTAAAACAAAGCTGTGACAGTGTGGGAGTGACTCAGAGGTCAGTGCTGATGTAAAACTGTCAATGTTCGTTAGGACTGGGGGGGTTAGAGGGGTTATGGGTCAATTAAATCCGTTTTATTTGGGTTAATAAATGATATAAATGAACATTAAAGTGATAAGACTGAGCTGTGAGAGTGACTCAGAGGTCAGAGCTGATGTAAAACTGTCAGCTATCAATCAGCAGATGATTAATCAATAACCTTCAATAAGATGAAAACACCCAAAACAGTTTGTAGAATTAGAGTAAAGCACATATGTGTTCATTAGCTTTAATCACAGCTTCTTTAAATGTGAATATTTTCTGGTTTCTTTAAATTGATGATGAAAATGATCATTTGTTGCAGCTCTACAGCTCATTTAAACATTAAAAACAGATTATTTAGTTAATAAAAAGATTAAAAACATTTCTGTAAATGATGTGTGCAGATGCTCTGGGTGATAAACAGCAAAAAGAAACATAAATATTTATTTTTTATTTTTATTTGGGCTTATAAAAGATATAAATGAACATTGTGAGTGACTCAGAGGTCAGAGCTGATGTAAAACTGTCAGCTATCAATCAGCAGATGATTAATCAATAACCTTCAATAAGATGAAAACACCTAAAATAATATGTAGGATTACAGTTAAGATCACAAAGTTGAATTAAATACCAAATATGAAGTGATAATGTGTTTTTAATTAAAGAGTAATAACTGAGGAGTCATTTTTAATCTGCTTATTAAAGCTTTAATTGATTAGTTTACAGCTATTTTAATAATTGATAATTTTGAGACATTTTTAAGAATAAATGTTAATTAATTTTGATTCCAGCTTCTTTAAATGTGACTATATTCTGCTTTCTTTGCTCCTTTATGACACTAAACTGAATATATTTCACTATTTACTGACCAACTGATTGATAATCGATTTAATTTATAATGAAAATGATCATTTATTGCAGCTCTACAGCTCATTTAAACATTAAAAACAGATTATTTAGTTAATAAAAAGACTAAAAAACCCTTTCTGTAAATGATGTGTGTAGATGCTCTGGGTGATAAACAGCCAAGAAACACACACACACACACACACACACACACATACACACATACACACATTACATACACACACACACATACACACACACACACACAAGAAGAATTAAGACCCTCCAGTAAAGTGAAATTAAAGGTAAAACATGGAAAATCAAAGTGAAACTATTATAAATCTGTTTTTAATGTTGATTTGATGCTAAATGTCCATCTCAGGGTTTTAGTTTCACTTCTTTCTGACATCAGAGTATTTACAGGACAATAACTAAACATCATCTACCAGAAAAGCCCTGAAGACTAAATAAGGAGAGTTTCCTGTTGAGTAATAGATTTAAGATGAGTCTGTTTGATAGTTTATTCAGTTTGTGATGACATCATAACGAGGAATCTGATTGTTTTACAGACTTCCTGCAGAGTTTATGCTGCAGCTTTAATTCTGATTATATATAAAAACTGGTCCTGAAACCTGTCTAACTTTAATATAAAGCTGCAATTAATGATTATTTTAAAGCTCTTTGATCTTTTATAAAGTCAGTAAAATGTGCAAACTGGCATAAAAAGCATCACAGTTTCTAAAAGCTCCGCAAATATTCACATTTAATAAACTGGAATCAGAATTAAAACATTTCTTTACTTAAAAACCTAAAAATGATTATTAATTTAAATCTGTTGGTCAACTAATAGTGATTATTGCAGCTTTGGTTAATTATATCATCTGTTTCATATGGAAGTACATGTATTTATGTGATAGATTTTACTTTTAATTTACATAAACAGAAGAAATAGTTGTAATAATTTAAGTTTTAAGGACAAAAAATAAATAAGTGAAATTAAATCCCATTTATTCAGCGATTAAAGAAGAATCAGGTTACACTTAAACCCAAAATATGTTTAATTTGTAATAATAAGAACGAAGCTTCTCTGCTGTTTGTTCAGTAATCTTATAATATAGTGTTTAATTCAGACGTTGTTTTAAAGGAGGAGGTTAGTGTGTGTGTGTGTTACACTGTGTGTGTGTGTGTGTGTGTGTGTGTGTGTGTATAATGTGTGTGTTAGTGGATCACATGCTGGGACCTCATGCTGGGATCCAGTTGGACCAGTTCAACCTGCTGGTTTCTATCAGCTGTATTAACACATCATGCTGAGTAACACCGCCGCCGGCTCTGAACCGGCTCAGTGAGACTGAGACGCTCAGAGTGAACACTAGGTGGCAGCACTGAACACTAGGTGGCAGCACTGAGACACTCTGAGTGAACACTAGGTGGCAGCACTGAGCTCTCAGAGTGAACACTAGGTGGCAGCACTGAACACTAGGTGGCAGCACTGAGACACTCTGAGTGAACACTAGGTGGCAGCACTGAGACACTCAGAGTGAACACTAGGTGGCAGCACTGAGACACTCAGAGTGAACACTAGGTGGCAGCACTGAGTGAACACTAGGTGGCAGCACTGAGACGCTCAGAGTGAACACTAGGTGGCAGCACTGAGTGAACACTAGGTGGCAGCACTGAGTGAACACTAGGTGGCAGCACTGAGACACTCAGAGTGAACACTAGGTGGCAGCACTGAAACACTCAGAGTGAACACTAGGTGGCAGCACTGAAACACTCAGAGTGAACACTAGGTGGCAGCACTGAAACACTCAGAGTGAACACTAGGTGGCAGCACTGAACACTAGGTGGCAGCACTGAGACACTCTGAGTGAACACTAGGTGGCAGCACTGAGTGAACACTAGGTGGCAGCACTGAGACGCTCAGAGTGAACACTAGGTGGCAGCACTGAGTGAACACTAGGTGGCAGCACTGAGTGAACACTAGGTGGCAGCACTGAGGCACTCAGAGTGAACACTAGGTGGCAGCACTGAAACACTCAGAGTGAACACTAGGTGGCAGCACTGAAACACTCAGAGTGAACACTAGGTGGCAGCACTGAGTGAACACTAGGTGGCAGCACTGAGTGAACACTAGGTGGCAGCACTGAGACGCTCAGAGTGAACACTAGGTGGCAGCACTGAGACGCTCAGAGTGAACACTAGGTGGCAGCACTGAGCTCTCAGAGTGAACACTAGGTGGCAGCACTGAGCGCGTTTTATAGTTAATATAATAGAACATTTGTTTTATAAAATGAGCTGATAGTGAATTTTGCTGCTGCTGCCAGTTAGAAACCACAAAATGTTATAATAACATTTTATAAAATTCAAATTAGTTTTATCAGTTTCTTCTGATTCGGAAACAATAAAATTAAATGCTAGCAGTTTTTTTTTTTTTAAATGTAAAAAAAAAATTTGTAAGAAAAAATTAACTTATTGTGACATCACTAGGTGGCAGCACTGAGCACGTTTTTATAATTACAAGAAATGTTATCGTAAAGTAGAAGAAAAAACTTGATTATTCAACAAACAAAAAAGACGTCTGCAATTATTTTAATAAAAAAAAAATTCTAGTAAAAATGTGAAATTTTCAGTTTCCAGAATTTTTGAATGTAAAATTTTACACAAAGCTTCATAAATGTATAAATTTAAATGTATTTCTATATTTTACGTATTTATTACCAGACTGAGTTTCTCTAGTTTCAGTTGTTGGAACATTTCTAACGTTTACTTTCACAGATTAGTGACACATGAAGTTATTCAGTGTTTAAATTCCTGTTTTCATGCAGGAAGAAGAAGTTTATCTCCGTTAGTCTGAGTTTAAACTTTAACCGGTTAAAGGATCATTGCAACGTTTTAAAGGAGAGAAGAAGAAGTTTGTCTTTAAGTGTCTGAAAGTCAGAAATAGGAGACTCAGAGATTTAATTAAAAATATTGGTTTTAACTTGTTTTAAACAATTTAAAAGTTACATCATTTAAAACTCGGCATACTTTGAACATTAAAACAAATGAATACGATTGTAAAAATGTTCCATTAATGTTAAAACCATAGACTGTATATATAATGGACGTAACATCCGTGACGTCACCCATTGGTTTGTGGACTGCTGCTCGGAGGCCAATAGTATCGGATCTGAGCAGCGCCATCTTGAACATATCAGGTGCATGCTGGGAAAAATAAAAACAGGGATTCTACTTATATGGGCATCAGGAGGAGCATGAGGCGCCCTCCTGAACCTGTGAACCAATCAACCTGTCAATCACCACGTAGCCACGCCCTAATGCATACCCTGCTTTATCGTCACATATAAAATCAGGGAGGCCAAAATGTCCCAAATGAACATCATACTGCATTGAAGAAGGCTTTAAACTAGCGATTGAGACCATAAACACATTTTGAAAACGTTTACTGAGGTTAGAAATCAAGTGAGGAGTTGGTGAATTCTCCATTGACTTGTATAGAGACGGAAGTCCTTTTGACACCAAAACGGTCGCCCCCTGGTGGCCTTTTGATAGAATGCAGTTTTAAGTTACTTCCTGGTTGGCCTCATTTCAGAGGACCAGAACTCCCCGCCTGGTTTAGTTTATAAAGGGTCTTGAGTCGATCAGACGGAGTCGGAGCAGCAGATGTCCTGCAGGCTCAGCAGCTCCTAAAATCAGATTAAGTCTCTGCAGACCCGACGCTGTCAGTCTGGATCCATAACGGCTCATTCAGCTGGTTTCACTGGTCTGATTAACTGGTTTTATCAGCCAATCAGAGAGCCTCTAAAAGCTCATTAAGCGCCGGCGGCTCTAAAGGCAGAGAGTCTGCAGGACTCTTTATTCTGCTTCCTGTCTGGATGTTATTTATTATCTCAGGGATGGAAAGCAGAGTTCCTCCTTTTATACCTTTAATATATAAATAAATAAATACATTTTACACAAAGGACTAAAACTTCTCATCCTGATAACAATACCTCTCCTGATATAGAACATTTAATAAATCAATTTAATGTGTAAAATATGGACGGACTAAGTATAAAACATATTGCTGTAAAGAATTTGATTTTATGTCACAATTAAATATTTATCATTATATCACAGAAGCTGTTTTTTATCCCTTAGAAAAGTTTAAAGAGGAAATAATGTATTTATTAATGCATTGATAATGTATTTATATTTTATCTGCACAGAAATATAATATAAAAATAAAATAAATAAAATACTAAATCTTTTGACACTTAAAACAAACGGCTGTTTTTATCTTTTATTTTTAATTCAACATATTTTATTAAACTTTCAACATTTTGTTTAATTGTACTTTTCTTTTTCTTTGTGTTAAATATTTTATTGGTTTTTTTCCAACATATAAACACCATAAAACAGGCAGTTACACAAAGTTATAAATTAATAAAAATGACATTAATATTCTATTAATGGGGTTAAAAACACAATAAATAAGTTTTATTTAACTTTTTAATAATTAAATGTTTATATCTCTGTTTTATGAGCTGTAGAAATAAAACTTATAATTATTATATTTGTGCCTTTTTTCTGGATTTAAATGAAATATGAAACTCTGCCGTTTAATCCTTTAAACTCCACGTGGGCTTCGATGCTAAGCTAACGGCTAACAGGTAGCGAGGCATGCTAATGCTAATCCTGCTAATCTGCTGATCCTGTTAGTGCTGCGTGAGAGGATGAAACACAGCTCATCACTTCATCAATCATCACAAAATTAATGCTTAATAATACGACGATAGATAAATAAGATAAATAAATAAATAGTTTAATTAGATAAAAAACATAAATATAAAAATATAAACATGTTCCAGCTGCTTAAATGTGACTGTTTGATGCTTTTTTTGGTGATAAATGATAATAAATTAATAATATTTTTAGTTTTGGATGAAATAAAATGAAACTTTTAAACATGTAAACTTAAAGCTGCAGTTTGTATTCTCACCACTAGAGGGAGCTGCACCACACACGCTGCACCTTTAAGTTTCTGCCTCTTTTCATCCAAATGTGACTAAATTAAACTAATTAAACTGTATTTTCAGATCAATATTAAGCTGTTACATTTAAATAAGTTTATTTATAATATATTAAATGTATTCAGAGTTTTAATAACGTGTTTAAAAGTCTGATTTAAAGAGTTTTTACTGCTGTTATTAGTTGATTTTCAGCTACATTTACGTGTTTTTAACATTATTTGTGAGGATTTTCTGCTTTTCTGTGTTTTATATAATTTATATAATTTATATAATTTATATAATGTATAATATTAATATCTGGAGTCAGTCTGCAGAACAACGTTTCACTTTAAATATTCAGATGAACATTTATTACAACTTTCTGACATTTTATGAACTAAAACATGAATCAATAAAACAATAATCAGATTAATCAATAATGAGAATAATTAGTTTAAGAGTCAAATAACTTTTTAATGTGTTATTTTGTGCTCAGATCTTAAAAAGATTCAGTTTATATTCAGTTTATTGTTTTTATACGACAACAAAACATCAAATTATCAGTTTTGAGAAGCAAATTTTAAACATTTGAACTTAAAATGATTTTGTTTTAATAACAGCAGCAGTTATATAAAGCTGATTTATTATAATAATGTTTTAAATAATAAATATTAAACAGGTCCGTCTGTAATATAAATGTTTACCTGCAGGGACGTGTGTGTGTGTGTGTGTGTGTGTGTGTGTGTGTGTGTGTGTGTGTGTGTGTGTGTGTGTGTGTGTGTGTGTGTGTGTGTGTGTGTGTGTGTGTGTGTGTGTGTGTGTGTGTGTGTGTGTGTGTGTGTGTGTGTGTGTGTGTGTGTGTGTGTGTGTGTGTGTGTGTGTGTGTGTGTGTGTGTGTGTGTGTAATCATGTTTGTGTGTCACTGTGTGTGTGTGTGTGTGTTTGTTACTGTGTGTGTGTGTGTGTCGGTAATTATTTGTGTTAGTTACTGTGTGTGTGTTTCTGTTAATGTGTGTGTTAGAGTGTGTGTGTTAATCCCTGGGTGTGTAATCTCATTAGGGTTAATGGAGCTTTGTTTGTGGGGTGTCGCCCCGTCTCCATGGCAACAGATGGATCTCAGAGGAAACACAGGTGTAATTGACCTGATGTGTGTTTAATGCAGCAGAAATACACTAAAAACTACAATAACATTTATTAATTATCTTTATTATTAATTAGTCTGTAAATCAACTGAAAGGCTGCGGTTAACTATTATTTATATTATTGATTATTTTCTATATTAATTAGTCTGTAAATGTCAGAAAATGGTGAAAAAATATTCTCTTCACGACTGAAAGCTTTAAAAAAAAGCTCCATGTTTGTATTTATGTATTTTAATTTTATTTTTTTATTGTTTATTTAGTCTTTAATTTAGCTTATTTATTTTATTATTAGTTTTGTTTTTTTTAAATTATTTATATTTTAGTATTTTTTTAATTTAGTGTATTTAGTTTATTTATTTTGTATTTTTTTAGTTTATTATTTTTATTTTTATTATTCTTTAAATTAAGTTTATTATTTAGGTTTTATTTATTTATTTAGTTGTCTGTCAGGTAGTGCAAACGAGAACTAGGTGGACTTTTTTTTTACTATTCTTGGCGTTAATAATAATAAAATGTGATTTATAATGAGAATAATGTTGTTGTAGTGTTTGCTGGTATAAACCTGCTGAGCTGTAACAGTCTCCCCCCCTCCCCCCCCCCCCCCAGTTATGGATCAGCGGGTTTGGTTAAGTGTTCTTCTGGCGTTGGGCCTCGTCTGCCTCAGCCTGGCTCCCGTCTCTCGGGCCGATGACGTGATGGAAGACGCTCTGGGAGACGACGTGGACGTAGAAGACGAGCTGGATCTGGACGTAGCCGGAGTCGAAGATGATGAAGAGGAGCTGGACCTGCAGGACGAAGCTGCGGACGCTCCGAAGGCCCCGGCCATACCTAAGGTACCGACGCAGGCAGCTGATTGGTCCGTCTGTCCTCGTTAAGACGCTGGCAGCTGATTGGTCCGTCTGTCCTCGTTAAGACGCAGGCAGCTGATTGGTCCGTCTGTCCTCGTTAAGACGCTGGCAACTGATTGGTCCGTCTGTCCTCGTTAAGACGCAGGCAGCTGATTGGTCCGTCTGTCCTCGTTAAGACGCAGGCAGCTGATTGGTCCGTCTGTCCTCGTTAAGACGCCGGCAGCTGATTGGTCCGTCTGTCCTCGTTAAGACGCAGGCAGCTGATTGGTCCGTCTGTCCTCGTTAAGACGCAGGCAGCTGATTGGTCCGTCTGTCCTCGTTAAGACTCGTTAAGTTTATAACTGCTGAAGGAGGATATAGAGACGATGTTACGCAATAACCAGGAAATAAAGACAGAAATCATCTTTAAATAAATAAATAACTGGAGCTCTTAAAACAACAACAATATAAATCGGTCGTCGGTTTGGGTTAAAAATAGATTCACATTAATCTTTGATCCTGAATCGAGTCACAAATACATTAAAATAACTTTTGTAATAATGTTATATAAGACATTATTTTTAGCCCAAAAAAGAAAGATGATGGTTTTTAATGGTGATAGTAGTACTGGAGTAATAATAATAATAATAATAATAATAATAATAATTTAAAAAAAATAAATAATAATAATAATAATTTTAAAAAAATAATAATAATAATTTAAAAAAATAATAATAATAATTTAAAAAAATAATAATAATAATAATTAAAAACAAAATAATAATAATTTAAAAAAAATAATAATAATAATAATTAAAAAATAATAATAATAATTAAGAAAATAATAATAATAATTAAGAAAATAGTAATAAAATAATCAAACAATAACAAGCATAATATTTATTTAAATAATAATAATTAAAAATAATAATAATTAAAATAATTCAACACGTTAGGTTCTTTACATGATTAAAACATTAAAATACAATTGAGAAGTTAAATCGGACAATTAAAATAAAAGAGAATAAAATGCTTCCAGTACAAGATAATAAATAATAAAACTAAAATAAAATATAAAAGTAGTAATAATTAAAACAGTGTCACATCAGTTATAAAAAGGTTAAAGTTAATTAATTATAAATTATGTCACTTGTTTATATATATATATTTTTATGGTTTATAGACAAAAATATTTCTGAATTTCAGCAAGAAATTAATAATCAGATGAATCGATAATGAAAATAATGATCAGCTTAAAACATTCAGAACGTAAAAACAAACTCTGAACTAGTTTTGTTTTCTAAAAGTAGTAAACCTTTGTGTGTGTGTGTGTGAGTCATTGATTAACTGGAACAGGAAGTGTGTGTGTAACAGGAAGTGTGTGTTACTGATAAACCAGCTGCAGCAGGAAGTCAGTGTTTGACCTGCTGATCCACTGACCTTCATTCACTCAGAGTTCAGGCTGATAACATTTAGTTTAGTGTTTTATTGTTTATAGTGTTAATGTGTTATTATTTTACTGTGTTAGTGTTTTATTGTTTTATTGTTAATGGAGCTGAATGTGTTTAAAGTTTCAGTCTGTAGATCAGATTAAAGGAGACCGCTGAGTTTAAAGTTAGTTTAAGGACTAAATGATGGATTATAGTTTAATTAATGAGACAATCAAACATTAAAGAGACAAAGAGTCAGATGTTTTATTCAGTGTCTCTAACAGCAGAGACAGTCAGGGTCCACAGCAGCTTAATAATTATACTATTACTATTAATACTACTACTACCATTACTGATTAATACTACTACTGCTACTATAACTACACTGTATTAATGAGGCACTTTTCTAAATGTTTCACAGGGCAGCAAAATAAAACCATAGTTTTAAAAGTAATAGTAAAGTAATTTAATGTTGGAAAAAGGCTACAATAGGCAAATTATATTTAAAGGAGATAAAAAGAAATTAAAGGAAAATTAACTCCGATGAAATCAGGACAGTCTCCAGTAAAAGTCTGTTTTTAAAAGAGATGATGGAGTTTAAAGTGTTTTCTCATCCTGCGTCTCTCTTTGTGTTTCAGGTCACCTACAAAGCTCCAGAACCCATGGGGGAACATTTCTTCGCTGAGAGCTTTGACAGGGGGACACTTGAAGGGTGAGCACACACTTCCTGTCTGCCGTTCCCTCTGCTTCCTGTCTGCTCGTCTCTCTGCTCGTCTGTCTGCTCGTCCGTCTGCTCGTCTGTCTGCTCGTCTCTCTGCTCGTCTCTCTGCTCGTCTCTCTGCTCGTCTGTCTGCTTCCTGTCTGCTCGTCTGTCTGCTCGTCTGTCTGCTCGTCTGTCTGCTTCCTCTCTGCTCGTCTCTCTGCTCGTCTCTCTGCTCGTCCGTCTGCTCGTCTCTCTGCTCGTCTCTCTGCTCGTCCGTCTGCTCGTCTGTCTGCTTCCTGTCTGCTCGTCCGTCTGCTCGTCTGTCTGCTCATCCGTCTGCTGGTCTGTCTGCTTCCTGTCTGCTTCCTCTCTGCTCGTCTGTCTGCTCGTCTGTCTGCTCGTCTCTCTGCTCGTCTGTCTGCTTCCTGTCTGCTCGTCTGTCTGCTCGTCCGTCTGCTCGTCTCTCTGCTCGTCTCTCTGCTCGTCTCTCTGCTCGTCTGTCTGCTCGTCTGTCTGCTCGTCTGTCTGCTTCCTGTCTGCTCGTCTGTCTGCTCGTCCGTCTGCTCGTCTCTCTGCTCGTCCGTCTGCTCGTCCGTCTGCTCGTCTCTCTGCTCGTCTGTCTGCTCGTCTCTCTGCTCGTCCGTCTGCTCGTCTGTCTGCTCGTCTGTCTGCTCGTCTGTCTGCTTCCTGTCTGCTCGTCTCTCTGCTCGTCTGTCTGCTTCCTGTCTGCTCGTCTGTCTGCTCGTCTGTCTGCTCGTCTCTCTGCTCGTCTGTCTGCTTCCTGTCTGCTCGTCTCTCTGCTCGTCTGTCTGCTCGTCTGTCTGCTCGTCTGTCTGCTTCCTGTCTGCTCGTCCGTCTGCTCGTCCGTCTGCTCGTCTGTCTGCTCGTCTCTCTGCTCGTCTCTCTGCTCGTCTCTCTGCTCGTCCGTCTGCTCGTCTGTCTGCTCGTCTCTCTGCTCGTCTGTCTGCTTCCTGTCTGCTCGTCTGTCTGCTCGTCTGTCTGCTTCCTGTCTGCTCGTCTCTCTGCTCGTCTCTCTGCTCGTCTCTCTGCTCGTCTCTCTGCTCGTCTGTCTGCTCGTCTGTCTGCTTCCTGTCTGCTCGTCTGTCTGCTTCCTGTCTGCTCGTCCGTCTGCTCGTCTGTCTGCTCGTCTCTCTGCTCGTCCGTCTGCTCGTCTCTCTGCTTCCTGTCTGCTCGTCTGTCTGCTCGTCCGTCTGCTCGTCTCTCTGCTCGTCTGTCTGCTCGTCTGTCTGCTCGTCTCTCTGCTTCCTGTCTGCTCGTCTCTCTGCTCGTCTCTCTGCTCGTCTGTCTGCTCGTCTGTCTGCTCGTCTCTCTGCTCGTCTGTCTGCTTCCTGTCTGCTCGTCCGTCTGCTCGTCTCTCTGCTCGTCTCTCTGCTCGTCTCTCTGCTCGTCTCTCTGCTCGTCTGTCTGCTCGTCTGTCTGCTTCCTGTCTGCTCGTCTCTCTGCTCGTCTCTCTGCTCGTCTCTCTGCTCGTCTCTCTGCTCGTCTGTCTGCTCGTCTGTCTGCTTCCTGTCTGCTCGTCTGTCTGCTTCCTGTCTGCTCGTCCGTCTGCTCGTCTGTCTGCTCGTCTCTCTGCTCGTCCGTCTGCTCGTCTCTCTGCTTCCTGTCTGCTCGTCTGTCTGCTCGTCCGTCTGCTCGTCTCTCTGCTCGTCTGTCTGCTCGTCTGTCTGCTCGTCTCTCTGCTTCCTGTCTGCTCGTCTCTCTGCTCGTCTCTCTGCTCGTCTCTCTGCTCGTCTGTCTGCTCGTCTGTCTGCTCGTCTCTCTGCTCGTCTGTCTGCTTCCTGTCTGCTCGTCCGTCTGCTCGTCTCTCTGCTCGTCTCTCTGCTCGTCTCTCTGCTCGTCTCTCTGCTCGTCTGTCTGCTCGTCTGTCTGCTTCCTGTCTGCTCGTCTCTCTGCTCGTCCGTCTGTTCGTCTCTCTGCTCGTCTCTCTGCTCGTCTGTCTCTGATGTAATGATGATGTAATGATGATGTCATAATGATGCACCTGCTGGTTTCAGGTGGGTGGTGTCGAGCGCCAAGAAGGAAGGTGCTGATGAAGATATCGCCAAGTATGATGGTGAGTTATAACAAGTTTATTCATGTTTACAGTAAACATGGCAGAATGAACATGTTGGTGTTGTTTATGATGATAAATGAGGTGTTGACAGGTGTGTGTGTGTTTTATAATGTGTGTTTGCAGGTAAATGTTTATAATGTGTGTTTGCAGGTAAATGTTTATAATGTGTGTTTGCAGGTAAATGGGCGGTGGAGGAGATGAGGGACAGTAAGCTTCCCGGTGATAAAGGTTTGGTTCTGAAGTCCAGAGCTAAACATCACGCCATCTCTGCTCAGATGCTGCGACCTTTCACCTTCGACACCAAACCGCTCATCATCCAGTAAGAGACGCACACTCATATACACACACACACCTACACACACACAGACACACACACACCTGTACAGACACATACACCTATACCTGTACATAAACACCTATTCACACACACACTACAACATTATAACATCAGCTGTTGATCTTCATCCTCTTCCTCTTCCTCATGTCTCTGTGTGTGTTTTCAGGTATGAGGTGAACTTCCAGTCAGGCATCGACTGCGGCGGCGCTTACGTCAAACTGCTGACTCAGACTCCAGACCTCGACCTGGTGAGGCTGCACACACACACACACACACACACACACACACACACACACACACACACACTCACACACACACACACACACCCACACCATGGTACTATCCCTGCCCTTAATGACTCACAGTAAATCTTCACCAGAACACTAACTACTGACCTCAGACTCATTTAGTGTTTAGTGGTTCAAACTGTTTGGTTTAAAACTGAAAAACAGCTGATGTCAATTTCAGCTTTTGAACTCAGCTGTTAAAGAGAAAGTAAAGATTTTAAATGTTGTGTTTGATGTGTTCTGAATCTTTATTAATCACCATCTGTAGTCTTATTATACTACTGGTACTTATAATACTACTACTCATACTTGTACTATTATTTTTTAAGTTTACATTTTTCTTTATTAAAGTAAAAATATTACAAGAAAATCCAGATTCTGTTTTCCACAGAATGATCCAATGTTTAGATTAGATTATTTTTATTTTGAATGTGTAAAAGAAGAAAAAAACAAAACAAAAATAACATATTAAAAAAAAGAAAGCACATTGGTCTCACTGAAAACATGATGCAATGCACTGTCAACCACATCCGAAAGGGAAGAAGTCAACACGTATTGAATCCCTGCTTCTTAAATCAATGCTTGCTAAGCTCCTAATTTAATTACTAATTCATAACATCATACAATATCTTACTGATATATATTATATGTAATGTCAATATATACATTTATATTTACTGTTATCAATATATAAATCATTGCTACATTTTTCCATCAAAAATAGCTATAAACATACATACATATATATATATATATATACATAGCTGAGCTGAAGTGAATCTGTGTTGCTTAATCTCACTGAGGAGAAAAACATGTTAATTTATCGTATTAGTTTGTCAGGATTAGAAATGTTTCACCTCTGAGCTTTGACTTGGCTTAACGTAGCTGAACTCTGTGTGTGTTCTTCAGGACCACTTTGTGGATAAGACCGGGTACACCATCATGTTCGGACCTGATAAATGTGGAGAAGAATACAAGCTGCACTTCATCTTCAGACACCAGAACCCCAAAACTGGAGAATACGAAGAGAAACACGCCAAGAAACCCGACGCTGACCTGAGGACCTACTACACTGATAAGAAGACACATCTGTACACTCTGGGTAATACACACACACACACACACACATCTGTACACTCTGGGTAATACACACACACACACACACCTGTACACTCTGGGTAATACACACACACACACCTGTACACTCTGGGTAATACACACACACACATCTGTACACTCTGGGTAATACACACACACACACACATCTGTACACTCTGGGTAATACACACACACACACACACACACATCTGTACACTCTGGGTAATACACACACACACACACACACACACACACACACACACACACACACACACACACACACACACCCACACACACACATACACACACATCTGTACACTCTGGGTAATACACACACACACACACACCTACCTGTACACTCTGGGTAATACACACACACACACACACACACACACACCTGTACACTCTGGGTAATACACACACACACACACACACACACACACACACACACACACACACATACATCTGTACACTCTGGGTAATACACACACACACACACACCTACCTGTACACTCTGGGTAATACACACACACACACACACACACACACCTGTACACTCTGGGTAATACACACACACACACACCTGTACACTCTGGGTAATACACACACACACACACACACACACACACACACACACACACCTGTACACTCTGGGTAATACACACACACACACACACACACACACATCTGTACACTCTGGGTAATACACACACACACACACACACACACACATCTGTACACTCTGGGTAATACACACACACACCTACACACCTGTACACTCTGGGTAACACACACACACACACCTGTACACTCTGGGTAATACACACACACACACACACCCCTGTCCAGTGTAATGAAGCTCCAGGTGTGTATATGTGTGTATATATAACCCCCCCTCTCTGCTGCCCCCCAGTGGTGAACCCTGACAACACCTTTGAGGTTCTGGTGGACCAGACGGTGGTGAACAGCGGCAGCCTGCTGACGGATGTGACCCCCGCTGTGAACCCCCCCGCTGAGATCGAGGACCCCGACGACCAGAAACCAGAGGACTGGGACGAGAGGGCCAAGATCCAGGACCCTGCTGCCGCCAAGCCCGAGGACTGGTCAGTACACACCGCCCGTTACCATGGAGACACTGTCCGGTATCACACAGACCGTTACCGTGGAGACACAGTCCAGTAGTACACTGCACGTTACCATGGAGACACTGTTCGGTATCACACTGCACGTTACCATGGAGACACAGTCCAGTATCACACTGCACGTTACCATGGAGACACAGTCCAGTATCACACTGCACGTTACCATGGGGACAGAGTCCAGTATCACACTGCACGTTACCATGAGGACAGAGTCCGGTATCACACTACCCGTTACCATGGGGACACAGTACGGTATCAGCTGTAGCAGCTTTATGAGCTGATTTTAATAACAAATGACATCAGCTGATCAGTTTAATATTTGAATAACTGACAGAATGACTCGATATGAAAGTAACGCATGTTTTATAACCTCAGTCTGACCTGTGAGCAGCTTCACTCCACCTCAGTGTTTATTGGAATCAAACAAAAAGTAATAATAGTAATGTGTGTGTATCTCTGTGTGTGTATTAATATGTGTGTATCTCTCTGTGTGTGTGTGCAGGGACGAGGACGCTCCCGCTCAGATTCCCGATGAAGACGCAGTGAAACCAGACGGCTGGTTGGACGATGAGCCCGAGTACATCGGAGACCCCGACGCCGTCAAACCTGAGGACTGGTGAGTTACCACGGCAACGCAGGACGATCAGCGAATTTTTATTATATACTCTTTATTATTATTATTATATTTGTTATCAGCTGATTTAATTAAAAGTAAAACCTGGGCACTGATCCCGCCCCTCTGTCTGTCACTTCCTGTCCATCAGGGACGAGGACATGGACGGCGAATGGGAAGCTCCTCAGGTGCCTAACCCCGCCTGTGAGACCGCCCCCGGCTGCGGAGCCTGGAAACGACCAATGATTGACAACCCCAACCACAAGGGCAAGTGGAAGGCACCGATGATCGATAACCCCAACTACCAGGTAAAGGCTCAGGGTGTCCTTTAGTGTTTCCTTGTTCTGTGTCCTAGTTCTTCTATTATTTGCCTTTTACCCACTTAGTCATTATTCTGCCTCCCTAGGTGTAACTGACTGGTTAGTTTGGCTTATTGTAATATCATGATATGGCAGAAGAGTCTTTTCCTGGTTTTAAAGGCGGCGTTACAGTAAAATTATGAACTTACCAGATTGTTCTATTATCTGCTTTTTACCCACTTTATCATTACATCCACATTAGTGATGATTATTTATCATAAATCTCGTATTTTGTGAATGCAACGATACTCATCATTACAATATTGTGAGGTATTTGGTCAGATATATTGTGATATTTGATTTTATCCATATCGCCCAGACCTATAAAAGGTCTTAAAAGTCATTGAATGTTTACTTAAAACGTGCAGATAGCATGCCTCTGATTGGCTGACGTGTGTCTCGGCTGTTCTGATTGGCTGACGTGTGTCTCGGCTGTTCTGATTGGCTGACGTGTGTCTCGGCTGTTCTGATTGGCTGACGTGTGTCTCGGCTGTTCTGATTGGCTGACGTGTGTCTCGGCTGTTCTGATTGGCTGACGTGTGTCTCGGCTGTTCTGATTGGCTGATGCGTGTCTCTGCTGTTCTGATTGGCTGACGTGTGTCTCAGCTGTTCTGATTGGCTGATGCGTGTCTCTGCTGTTCTGATTGGCTGACGTGTGTCTCAGCTCAGTGTGAGTAGATGTTCAGATGTTCAGTGTCTCGGTTTCTTCCTCCGCAGGGCGTCTGGAAGCCGAGGAAGATCGCCAACCCGGCATTCTTCGAGGACCTGCACCCCTTCAGGATGAGCGCCTTCAGCGCCGTCGGGCTCGAGCTCTGGTCCATGACGTCAGACATCTTCTTCGATAACTTCTTCATCTCCAACGACAAAATCACAGCCGACCGTTGGGCCACCGACGGGTGGGGCCTGAAGAAGGCTGCAGAGGGAGCCGCTGATGTGAGTCTATAGGGATGGAGGGAGGGAAGGAAGGAGGGATGAAGGGAGGGATGAAGGGAAGGAAGGAGGGATGGAGGGATGAAGGGAGATGGGATGATTGTGTGTGTGTGTTAACATATTGTATGTGTGTTTGGTGTGTATGTTTAACCCATATATATTATGTGTGTTCCTGTGTTAATATGTTCCTCTGTATGTGTTCCAGCCCGGTCTTGCCACCCAGATGTTGAACGCAGCAGAGGAGCGTCCCTGGCTTTGGGTCGTTTACGTTCTGACTGTCGCGTTACCCATCGTCCTCATCGTCGTCTTCTGCTGCACCGGAAAGGTAACACACATACACACATGTACACACTCTAATACACACACACATATACACACTCACACTCTAATACACACATGTACACATACATATACACACAGTCTAATATACACACACACATATACACACTCTAATACACACATACACACTCTCAGTAGTTGGAGGGAAATGAGGCGTCATGTTCAGACATACTGCGTAACCATCAGCTTAATGTCTGAATGACATCATGATGACATCATGCTGACATCACGGCTGCTCTCTGATGTCACAGCGTGTCATGTGACTGCTGTGATGTCACAGCGTGTCATGTGACTACTCTCTGATGTCACAGCGTGTCATGTGACTGCCCTCTGATGTCATAGTGTGTCATGTGACTGCTCTGATGTCACAGCGTGTCATGTGACTGCTCTCTGATGTCACAGCGTGTCATGTGACTTCCACAGCGCTCTCCAGACTCGGCTCAGGCTGAGTTGAGTCTCGGCAGCTTACAGGAGGAAATAAGTGAAGCTGGACGTTCAAACCGGCCAATCGGCTCGTCTGCTGCCTCCTCGGGCTCGGTGACTCCTCCCACTGCTGCTGTTAGAGCCGCTTCACTTCCTGTTGCTGTCGTTTTAGTGTGTGATGTGTTGGTGTCTGTGCTGCTGTAGAGTAGAGACACACACACACACACACACTCACACACACTCACACGCACACACACACACTCACACACGCACGCACACACAGACACAGACAGACAGACAGACAGACACACACACTGACTGTTACTTATATTATGTATCCAGTGTTGCTCTCAGGGCGTAACTGCACTGCAGCCATCATTTAGACTTTATTTAGAAATTCCTATTTCTACGCTCTTGGTATCAATTCTTCTCTTAATTGATACTAATATTAAATATTAAATAAAAAATATATATAAGATCGAGGCGGCTGCATCACTTCCTCACACTTTCAGTACTTTTATATGAGTGTTGTGTTACTCTTCATCAGTAGATGGAACTCCCTCTTCTTCCTCCTCTCCCTCTTCCTCCTCATCTCCCTCTTCTTCCTCCTCTCCCTCTCCCTCTTCCTCCTCCTCTCCCTCTTCTTCCTCCTCTCTCTCCTCTCCCTCTTCTTTCTCCTCCTCCTCTCCCTCTCCTTCTTCCTCTCTCTCCTCTCCCTCTTCTTCCTCCTCTTCCTCCTCCTCTCTCTTCTTCCTCCTCTCCCTTTCCATCTTCCTCCTTTTCTTCTTCCTCCTCTCTCTCCTCTCCCTCTTCTTTCTCCTCCTCCTCTCCCTCTCCTTCTTCCTCTCTCTCCTCTCCCTCTTCTTCCTCCTCTCCCTCCTCCTCCCTCTTTTTTCTTCAATAGGACATTAAAATGTTACAGCTCAATATATCAAAAAGCAGCACTTTATAAAGAACAGGAGGAATATTTTTATTTATTAAAACTCAAAAGATGGATCATAATTTAAACTTCTGGTTGAGCTCAGAAATAAAAACATTAAATAATATTTTAGAAGCTTTTTATGATTTGATATAAATGGAAGTGATTGTTAAATCGTCTCATATCGATCACTGAATCCTGATCTGATCTTTATCATCAAACATTCAATTAATTTAATATTGAATCATAAAGAAACGTGTGATTTCTGCCCCTAGTGGTTCCTCTCTGTTACTGCAGCTTTTAGTCTTTTTATCTTCAGATGTGACGTCTTTGTTTCGTGTTTTTAATTCTTATTTTAAAAGCTGAACTTTGTGTTTGTGACTCTGCAGCTTTTATATTTTAATCATTTGAATCTTTCTGAGTTTAAACTGATATAAAAACTCTGTGCTGCTGTTTTTGTTTGTGCAGAAGAAGAGCGAAGCAGCGACGCCGGCGGCTGAATACAAGAAGACAGACGAGCCTCAGCCTGATGTGAAGGAGGAGGAAGAGGAGGAGGAAGAGGAGGAGAAGGCTGAGCAAGCTGAGAAGAGCAGTCCAGGTTTCTACCATTAAATCTCAGGAGTCTGTTTATCCTCCTTCTCTTTGTCTCTCTGTCTGATTTATAATCTGTTGTTTCAGCTTCAGCGGAGAAGAGCGACGGAGAGGAAAACGCTCCAGAGAAAGAAGAAGAAGAAGAAGCAGAGGAGGAAGAGGAAGAGGAGGAAGAAGGAGAGGGAGAAGAGAAGGAGGAAGAGGAGGTGAGGAGATAAATGACACTTTAAATACAAACACACAGTTTATTAATGAGGTTTAACATGAATGATCCTTTAAAGTTAAATGATCAGAACAGCTTTTAACTGATTTAGCAGCTGAAGAGCAACCATCATCATCTTCATCTTCATCACTCCTCTAACACAGTTTCTCTCAATGAACATAAAGAAGTAAAGGTTTCAGTTTCAGGAGCTTTTTATGAACCTGAGCTGATGATAAATTCAGATCTTTTTAATAATAAAGCTTTAAATATATTTAATCCGTTAACTTTGTCGCAGAGTTCAGTAAACAGCAGAAACCTTTAAATCATTATTAGTATAAATTAAATGAGAGTTCAGTGTAGATCTGCTGACTGTAAGAAGAAAAAGACTTTAAATGTGTTTCACTATTTCTAACCTCTATCCCTTTCTTCCTCTTGTCCTTCTCTCTCTCCTCCTCTTCCTCTCTCTCCTCTTAATCTTCTCTCTCTCTCCTCTTGTCCTCCTCTTCCTTCTCTCTCTCTCTCTCCTCCTCCTATCTCCTCTCACTCTTCCTCTTCCTCTCTCTCCCTCCTCTTCCTCTCTCTCCCTCCTCTTCCTCCTCCTCTCTCCCCTCTTCCTCCTCCTCCTCCTCTTCCTCCCAGAAGCTGGAGGACGACGTTCTGCGGAGATCTCCGAGGAACAGGAAGGTCAGAAGGGACTAAATATCTTCTCTGAATCGACCCAGACCTCAACACAGCCTCCCCTCCCCCCCCTTCCCCTAAAATACCTCCCAGCTCCTCCTCCCAACTCCTCCCACCTCCTCCTCTTCTACTCCGAGGCGATGAAGCCTAATCGTGGAACCCGTGGAAGCAGCGAAGCCGACAGGAAACTAGCGGCGCCTCCGATCGGACGCCGACGACGATGATTCCAGATGAACTTTTTTTTTAAAGAGATTAACTGAGATTAACTTCTTCCTTCCTGCATCATTCCTTCAGCACACCTGAGCAGACTCGAACCCGCGGGGCCGCCCCGTCCCGTCCGGTCCGCCCCCCCCCTCCCACACACACACACACACACACACACACACACACACACACACACACACACAAACACAAACACAAACACCGCCCGCCGCTCTCCACCCAGCGACAACCCGTCCTGCCAATCAGCTCCCTGCTTTCACCATGTCTGACTCTTCATTGGCTCAATCTGAAGCAGCTCTCACCTGATTGGTCGGCCAATTAGCAGAATATCAGGGGGCCAATTAACTGGATAAGCTCGTTAAGTAGAAAGTCAGCTGATTGGCTTTCCTGTAATTAACAACACAGCAAACATTCAACCAGTTAATCTACAATAAATCTGATAATTACACTTCTGACATGTCATTGGCTAATCTGGAGCAGCTGCCTCTCACCTGATTGGTTCGCTAATTAGCAGAATATCAGGGGGCCAATTAACTAGATAAGCTCGTTAAGTAAGGCTTCGACCAATCAAACGTCGGACACACATTCAACGAGTTAGACTACGATAAATCAGATGATTCCACTTCTGACACGTCATTGGCTAATCTGGAGCAGCTTCCTCTCACCTGATTGGTCGGCCAATTAGCAGAATATCAGGGGGCCAATTAACTGGATAAGCTCGTTAGGTAGGAAGGCTTCTGATTGGCTTTTCCTGTAATTAACAACACATCAAACATTCAACGAGTTAATCTAGATGAAGTCATTTAATTGGCCTTTAAACTCACTAACGAGCTGCTAATCCGACCAATAGGAGCCCTCGTCTTCTTAATTAGTCCCCTGAAAAACAACAGAAGGAGTTAAAGATCCTTCCAGCAGCTGTTTTTAATAAGTCTAACAGTCTAAAGTCTCTAAAGGAGCAACAGAAGAATTAAATTAACTTTAACTAACATGTTTAATTAACAGCAGCTGATATTTAAAGTTTAAAGTTTTTATTGCTCTGTGACTTCGTCCTCTCTTCTTCTTCTGTGTTTTCTGTTTCTTGGTCCTGTATGTGTGTGTGTGTGTGTGTGTGTGTGTGTGTATGTGTGTGTGTGTAATGTGTTTAAACATCCTGATGGTGGCAGCGATGAGAGGTCAGAGGTTTTAATGTCTGTTAATAATAAACAGCTGAGTTATTAAAGAGTGTAAACTAGAACTAGAGTTATATATATTATATCTCACCTTTAAATACACACACACACACACACTCAGTCCAACCCAACAGCTCTGCTATAGATTCTGCTTTATATGTTTATTACTGAGCTCATAGTGTGTTAATGTGCTTTATATTGACTGGTGTTCCTATTATTTTGTCCACTCCATTAACACACATTTAGGGGGACAAAATAATAGAAACACCTGTCAATATAAAGCACATTAACACACTATGAGCTCAGTAAATAGTGTTTAATGTGAAGTTATATCAGAGCTGTTGGGTTAGATCCTAATAAAGAGGCCAGTAGTGTTGCTATGACAACAGGAGATTTAACTGTAAAGAGAAAGATTATTTTTCTTTTATTAATTTTAGTTATTTGATTTATTAAATGTTAGAGAATAGAGATTAAGTGTTTCTATATAAAGTCCAACCTGACGTCCTCATTGTCTCAGTTTACTGTCACAGAGACTTAAAGAGAAACATTAAAGAAGAAACATCACAACATTTACACTCAGATCGATGAATTAATTATTAAAATAGTTAAACTGTCAAAAACAAATCAATTAAACTCATTTACAGTCAGTTGTTCAGACTTTAAGGCCTGTGTGTGTGTGTGTGTGTGTTTGTGTGTGTGTCTCGTGGTGCGTTCAGGTGACAGTTATAGGTGTGGGTTACCTGGCGTTCGGAGTTAGGCTCCGCCCCCCTCCTCCCCCCCATCAGCCCCCACCTGCCCCAAACATCTGTGGAGTCATCATCACAGCAGCAGTTTAACTTTTACACCCAGACAGCAGATAATTAAACAGATTATCAGACGTTTTAAAGGGTTAAATGTTTTTAGCCCTGAGCTTCGTCTCGCAGGCAGACGTGTTTCAGGGTCTCGGTCTGACCTCCAGATTCCTCATCAGCACAAAATATGTTGTTATGGTTACAGACGGAGACGCTGAAGGTTGAAAAATGTCTCAAACTGCTTCGTCTGAGTTCATTTAACCATCAGTAAAATATCAGAAAACTGTGAAAAAGTCCAAAAATCAAATGTTAAAAAATCCCGAAAAACAGAAAAAGTTTATTATTATTATTTTCTGGATCAGTTTAAATGCTCTGATCTGATTGGTCGGCAGCCGGACGGACTCTCGCCCCTCTTTCAATCGAACCCCAAAACGACAAAGAAAAAACGGCACTAAGAGAAAAAAAAAAACTCATGCGCTTAACCTGCTGCACCAATCAGCCAATCAGAGCGCAGCAAAAACCCTTCAGGAGAAATAAAGCCCCATGTTTAAAAGAGACGGCACTTCATCATTAAACTCAACACGAGCTCCATTAAAAGCATCTTTAACTTAAAGTTTCACTGACTTTACACCCAGCTGATTATTGATTATTGATCGGTGAGCAGACTGATAGAAAGCTCCGGGTCAAAGGTCAGTAAGGAGACTTTGAGTTGAAGAGAAACAGACGATTAAACGTAACTTTAACACCATTTATCAACATTTATTTTATCATTTAAAAGTTTATTATTTGCTCAAAATGTCAAACTATCATTAATAAATCATCCAGAAGTGTAAATAAAAGGATTATAATACAGATTAAATCACTTTAACTCAGTAAGAGGACTTTGAGTTAACGGTGAAACAGAAGATTTAAAGATTTACAGTATATTTAATAATCATTTATCAAGTTTAACTTATTAATAATAATTTCTTTATGTTCATTTTCTCTGTAAATTGAAGCTAATTCGTCCAAACGTGTCGTTAAAAATCATCCAGAGCTGTAAATTAAAGGATTATAATATAATATATATCTGCTGCTGTTGGTCACATGACTTCCACGCTGTCACACCTGAGAGCGCTTCCTGTTTCCTGTTTCCTGTCCATGTGTCTGTCTGTGTGTGTGTCCGTCCCCAGCTTGACCTCTGACCTCCAACTCCTCCCATCAGCTCCGCTCAACATCAAACAAACTAAACTTTAACATTTCATCAGCGTCTCGTTTTATCTTTAATGTCAAAATAAAACTAAACGAGACGTAATGTGTAGTTTTCTTCTCGTTAGTCAGACTGTAAGAAACGATCAATAACTGATAACGGATCAATAACTGCTGTCAATCACTTCCTGCTTTTTTTTTTTTTTTTTTTTAGTTTTTCAGACACTAAAAAAAAGCTGGCGTCTGATTGGCTCGTTCCAGCAGTGATGAGCGAGCTCTGCAGTGATTGGCTGATTGATTAGTGATCAATAGGTTAAGGGGGGGGGGAGGGGGGGTTATAGCAGCCTGGTGGTGAACCGTAGGTCCCTGCTTTAATTTAATCTTTCTCCTTCTTTCTTTCTTTCTTTCTTTCTTTCTATAGAGTAAAGACGAGTTTTTTGGCTTTAAACTCTTGTTGTTGCTTTTTTTTAGTCTTTTTTTCTTCTTCTGCTGTTTTTTTATATTTTTAAGAAGCCGGACGGTCCGAATGTGACGCTTCAGTTTGTGTTTTTTTTTAAAGGACGAGTCGTCTGCGGCGGTGGCGTTTCATTCCTCTCTTTCTCTCTCTCTTTCTCTCCTTCCTTCTCTTCCTTCTCTTCCTTCTTTCCTTTCCTCTCTTTAGTCTCAGATTGTTGTTGTTTCCTTCTGATCGTGTCCGGCTGAAGCTGAAGCTGCCTGTAGGTTTAACAGACTGTAGACTGAACACTGTATCTGCTGATGAAACTTTACATCACTCTGTAACTCTTTGCTACTATTTTGTTCATTTTTTGTTTATTTTTTTGTTTATTTTCTTTATTTTGTCGACTATGTTTTTTTGTGTTTTGAACTAAACCCTGTTGGCCCTTCGCCTGTTTCTGATGTAAACACCATGACGGACCTGCTGACACACGGAAGGTCCAACTTTGAATAGAAATACTGTGATGATGGAGCCTGAGATGTGTATGTGTGTTTTGATGAATAAAAAAAGGCCAAATGGAAACTAAACAAACACTGAAGAAAGTTTTTATTGATTGTTTATTTACTTTACTGTCAGGAAGGAAAGGAGGAAGGAAAGGAGGAAGGGAGGGAGGAAGAAGGAAGGAAAGGAGGAAGGGAGGAAGAAGGAGGGAGGAAGGAGGAAGAAGGAATGAAAGGAGGGAGGAAGAAGGAAGGAATGAAAGGAGGGAGGAAGAAGGAAGGAAGGAGGCAGGAATAAGGAAGGAAAGGAGGAAGGAAGGAGTGAGGGAGGGAGGAAGGAAGGAAAGGAGGGAGGAAGGAAGGAAAGGAGGAAGGAAAGGGAGGAAGAAGGAAGGAAGGAATGGAGGGAGAAGGGAGGAAGAAGGAAGGAAAGGAGGGAGGAAGGAAGAAGGAAGGAAAGGAGTGAGGAAGGAAGAAGGAAGGAAAGGAGGGAGGAATGGAAGAAGGAAGGAAAGGAAGGAGAGAAGGGAGGAAGGAAAGGATGGAGGAATGGAAGAAGGGAGGAAGGAATGAGGGAAGCAAAGGAGGGAGGAATGGAAGAAGGAAGGAAAGGAGGGAGGAATGGAAGAAGGAAGGAAAGGAGGAAGGGAGGAAGAAGGAGGGAGGAAGAAGGAAGGAGGAAGAAGGAATGAAAGGAGGGAGGAAGAAGGAAGGAAAGGAGGGAGGAAGAAGGAAGGAAGGAGGCAGGTATAAGGAAGGAAAGGAGGAAGGAAGGAGTGAGGGAGGAAGGAAGGAAAGGAGGGAGGAAGGAAGGAAGGAAGGGAGGAAGGAAAGGGAGGAAGAAGGAAGGAAGGAAAGGAGGGAGAAGGAAGGAAAGGAGGGAGGAAGGAAGAAGGAAGGAAAGGAGTGAGGAAGGAAGAAGGAAGGAAAGGAGGGAGGAATGGAAGAAGGAAGGAAAGGATGGAGGAATGGAAGAAGGGAGGAAGGAATGAGGGAAGCAAAGGAGGGAGGAATGGAAGAAGGAAGGAAAGGAGGGAGGAATGGAAGAAGGAAGGAAAGGAGGGAGGAATGGAAGAAGGAAGGAAAGGAGGGAGGAAGGAATGAGGGAAGGAAAGGAGGGAGGAAGGAATGAGGGAAGCAAAGGAGGGAGGAATGGAAGAAGGAAGGAAAGGAAGGAGGAATGGAAGAAGGAAGGGAGGAAAGGAGGAAGGAAAGGAAGGAGGGAAGGAAAGGAGAGAAGAAGGAAGGAAAGGAGGGAGGAAGGAATGAGGGAAGGAAGGAAAGGAGGAAGCAAGGAGGGAGGGAGGGAGGAAGGAAGAAGGAAGGAAGGAAGGGAGGAAGGAAGGTCCAATAGAAATACTGTGATGATGGAGCCTGAGATGTGTATGTGTGTTTTGATGAATAAAAAAAGGCCAAATGGAAACTAAACAAACACTGAAGAAAGTTTTTATTGATGTGTTTTTACTTTACTATCAGGAAGGAAAGGAGGGAGGAAGGAAAGGAAAGAAGGAAATGAGGAAGGAAGGAAGGAAAGAAGGAGGGAGGGAGGACAGACAGAGGGAAGGAAGGAAAGGGGGAGGAAGGAGGGAGGAAGGAAGGAAGGGAGGAAGAAGGAAGGAGAGGAGGGAGGAAGAAGGAAGGACAGGAGGGAGGACGGAAAGGAGGGAGGAAAGAATGAAAGGAGGAAGGAAGGAAAGGAGGAAGGAAGGGAGGGAGGAAAGAAGGGAGGGAGGAAGGAAAGGAGGGAGGAAGGAGGGAAAGGAGAGGAAAGAAGGAAGGGAGGTAGGAAAGGAAGAAGAAGAAGGAGGGAGGGAGGACAGATGGAGGGAAGGAAGGAAAGAAGGGAGGGAGGAGGGAAGGAAAGAAGGAGGGAGGGAGGAAGGAAGGAAAGGAAGGAGGAAGGAAGAAGGAAGGAAAGAAGGAAGGGGGGAAGGAAAGGAAGGAAGGAAGGAGGGAAGGAAAGAAGGAGGGAGGGAGGACAGATGGAGGGAAGGAAGGAACGAAGGGAGGGAGGAGGGAAGGAAAGGAGGGAGGAAGGAAAGGAAGGAAGGATGGAGTAAGCTTCTATTGATCTTCATCAGTGTGAGTTAGTCATATCAATGATATCTGACACATTTACAGTGTTTTAGCATCAGATTCCCTCTTAGTGTTTCCTGTTGAGCTGTGCTGTAACCATAGCAACACAAAGACTTTACTACTAACAACACTGAAGATGAACATTTACTCTCCTCCTTCCTCCTTGTTCCTTCTTTCTCTTCCTTTCTTTCTGTCTGTCTTTCTTTCTACTGAATCTTCTCCTCCTTTTTCTTTAAGGAGTTTTACTAGTACTTTACTGTAGTACAGTTTGAGGTACTTGTACTTTACTGTAGTACAGTTTGAGGTACTAGTACTTTACTGTAGTACAGTTTGAGGTACTTGTACTTTACTGTAGTACAGTTAGAGGTACTAGTACTTTACTGTAGTACAGTTTGAGGTACTTGTACTTTACTGTAGTACAGTTAGAGGTACTAGTACTTTACTGTAGTACAGTTTGAGGTACTTGTACTTTACTGTAGTACAGTTTGAGGTACTAGTACTTTACTGTAGTACAGTTTGAGGTACTTGTACTTTACTGTAGTACAGTTAGAGGTACTTGTACTTTACTGTAGTACAGTTAGAGGTACTTATACTTTACTGTAGTACAGTTTGAGGTACTTATACTTTACTGTAGTACAGTTAGAGGTACTAGTACTTTACTGTAGTACAGTTAGAGGTACTTATACTTTACTGTAGTACAGTTTGAGGTACTAGTACTTTACTGTAGTACAGTTAGAGGTACTTATACTTTACTGTAGTACAGTTTGAGGTACTTATACTTTACTGTAGTACAGTTAGAGGTACTAGTACTTTACTGTAGTACAGTTAGAGGTACTTATACTTTACTGTAGTACAGTTAGAGGTACTTGTACTTTACTGTAGTACAGTTTGAGGTACTTGTACTTTACTGTAGTACAGTTAGAGGTACTTGTACTTTACTGTAGTACAGTTAGAGGTACTTGTACTTTACTGTAGTACAGTTAGAGGTACTAGTACTTTACTGTAGTACAGTTAGAGGTACTTGTACTTTACTGCAGTACAGTTAGAGGTACTAGTACTTTACTGTAGTACAGTTAGAGGTACTTGTACTTTACTGCAGTACAGTTAGAGGTACTAGTACTTTACTGTAGTACAGTTTGAGGTACTAGTACTTTACTGTAGTACAGTTTGAGGTACTTGTACTTTACTGTAGTACAGTTAGAGGTACTTGTACTTTACTGTAGTACAGTTAGAGGTACTAGTACTTTACTGTAGTACAGTTAGAGGTACTTATACTTTACTGTAGTACAGTTTGAGGTACTTATACTTTACTGTAGTACAGTTAGAGGTACTAGTACTTTACTGTAGTACAGTTAGAGGTACTTATACTTTACTGTAGTACAGTTTGAGGTACTAGTACTTTACTGTAGTACAGTTAGAGGTACTTATACTTTACTGTAGTACAGTTTGAGGTACTTATACTTTACTGTAGTACAGTTAGAGGTACTAGTACTTTACTGTAGTACAGTTAGAGGTACTTATACTTTACTGTAGTACAGTTAGAGGTACTTGTACTTTACTGTAGTACAGTTTGAGGTACTTGTACTTTACTGTAGTACAGTTAGAGGTACTTGTACTTTACTGTAGTACAGTTAGAGGTACTTGTACTTTACTGTAGTACAGTTAGAGGTACTAGTACTTTACTGTAGTACAGTTAGAGGTACTTGTACTTTACTGCAGTACAGTTAGAGGTACTAGTACTTTACTGTAGTACAGTTAGAGGTACTTGTACTTTACTGCAGTACAGTTTGAGGTACTAGTACTTTACTGTAGTACAGTTAGAGGTACTTGTACTTTACTGTAGTACAGTTTGAGGTACTTGTACTTTACTGTAGTACAGTTAGAGGTACTTGTACTTTACTGTAGTACAGTTTGAGGTACTTATACTTTACTGTAGTACAGTTTGAGGTACTTGTACTTTACTGTAGTACAGTTAGAGGTACTTATACTTTACTGTAGTACAGTTTGAGGTACTTATACTTTACTGTAGTACAGTTTGAGGTACTTGTACTTTACTGTAGTACAGTTAGAGGTACTAGTACTTTACTGCAGTACAGTTAGAGGTACTAGTACTTTACTGCAGTACAGTTAGAGGTACTTGTACTTTACTGTAGAACTTTTATTTGTATTTTCCGAGGTACTTTATCCTGTAATGTAGTATTTTTTGAGGTACTTTTACTTGTAATGTAGTATGTTTTAAGGTACTTTAACCTGTAATGTAGTATTGTTTGAGGTACTTTTACTTGTAATGTAGTATTGTTTGAGGTACTTTTACTGCAGTACTTTTACTTGTAATGTAGTATTTTTTGAGGTACTTTTACTTGTAATGTAGTATTGTTTGAGGTACTTTTACTGCATTGCAACTTAGTTTCGCCTCTTTTTCCATCCCACTGTGACGTCACTGCTCGGTCACACCCTCTCCTGCTCTCCCATTGGCTGTGGCTGCTGTCAGTCAGGGCTGAGGCGGGAACAGGGACATTCCTGCTGCTGATGGAACAAAAAAAGAGAAAGTTTTCAAAATGGCGGCGTAGCCCTGTCCGTCGGCTGGTTAAAACAATAGAAGCAGAATAGAAGTAGGAATAGAGGCAGAATAGAGGCAGTATAGTTTAGCCCTGTTCTTCGCTCTGGAGCTCGTATACACCCGGCTCAGGCTGGGGCCGGGAGTAGGGGGTGGGGGGTTATCGGCGCCGTGAGCTCGGAGATTAAAGTAAAGAAAGAGAGAAAAATATGATTTATTTACGTTAGCGGCTAGTGGCTAACGGTTAGCAGCTAACGGCTAACTAGCAGCCAACGGCTGGGCTAACGGAGCTAACGGCTATAACGGCTACAGGCGGAGGATCAGCTGTTGGCAGCCGGATCACACAGTAAGTTTAATTTAATACGTAACACAGACGTCTTTTATCTTGTGGTGGTTGTGGGAATTATCACTTATTATTCTTTTAAACCTTATTTTCTTCATTGGACTTTTTTTTTTAAACTCCCAAGTTAGTAAAAAAGCATGAAACGGCTGCTAGCTCCCTGCTCGCTAACAGAATGCTAACCATTATACTAATATAGGCGACAAATAAACAAGTTTTAAGACAACTTTTATTGGGTATAAGAGTCGTACATGTGTGGTGGATGTTGTGTGAAGGTGTGAGTAGGAGGTGAAGGTAGATTATGATTGAAATGAGTGTTTTTAAGGGATTTCCGACGCTCTTAACTTTGATTTTTTTGTGAGTGCAGGAATGTTGCTTTGTGTGTGAGTTAGTGTGTGTGTGTCTCTGAGTGTGTGTGAGTTAGTGTGTGTCTGTGTGTGTATATATATGAGTTAGTGTGTGTCTGTGTGTTAGTGTGTGTAGTATGTGTGTCTGTGTGTGTGTTTCTGTGAGTTAGTGTCTCTCTGTGTGTGTCTGAGTTAGTGTCTCTGTGTGTAGTATGTGTGAGTGTGGGTGTGTGTTTCTGTGAGTTAGTGTCTCTGTGTGTAGTATGTGTGAGTGTGGGTGTGTGTTTCTGTGAGTTAGTGTCTCTCTGTGTGTAGTATGTGTGAGTGTGGGTGTGTGTTTCTGTGAGTTAGTGTCTCTCTGTGTGTGTGTGTCTGTGAGTGGGGGTGTGTGTGTCTGAGTTAGTATGGGTGTGTGTGTGTGTGTCTGAGTTAGTATGGGTGTGTGTCTGTGTGTGTGTGTGTGTGTGTGTGTGTGGTTGTCAGTGTGTGTCTGTGAGTTCAGGAATGTTAAGTTATCCATCCTGGAGTTAGTGTGAAATGCAGACAGCAACATACATTAACTAACCCCAGTCCTACATTAACTACCCTTAAACCTACATTAACTAACACTAACCTACATTAACTAACCCTAACCTACATTAACTAACCCTAACACTACATTAACTAACCCTAACCTACATTAACTAACCCTAACACTACATTAACTAACCCTAACCTACATTAACTAACCCTAACACTACATTAACTAACACTAGCCCTACATTAACTAACTTTAAACCTACATTAACTAACCTTAAACCTACATTAACTAACCTTAAACCTACATTAACTAACCCTGACCTTACATTAACTAACCCTAACACTACATTAACTAACCTTAAACCTACATTAACTAACCCTAACACTACATTAACTAACCCTGACCTTACATTAACTAACCTTAAACCTACATCAACTAACCCTGACCTTACATTAACTAACCCTAACACTACATTAACTAACCCTGACCTTACATTAACTAACCTTAAACCTACATTAACTAACCCTAACGCTACATTAACTAACCCTGATCTTACATTAACTAACCTTAAACCTACATTAACTAACCTTGAACCTACATTAACTAACGCTACATTAACAGAGAGGGAAATGTTTAATATGATATATAATAATGTGTGTAGAAGCTGTTATATTTTAATGGTTAAATTTGGGAGTTTTTTGTTTGTGTGTGTTATTGATTTTAGTTTTTTTTGGAGGGTTGAAACTCAAACGGCTCTTTATTCAGTTTATCAAAACAGCAAAGTTTAAACGAGCTGTTGTGTGTGTTTTTCTTTTCTTATTGTGATATAATAATAAACTTTAAAGTGAATATAATAACTGAGGAGGCTGAATGAAAATGCAACCTCAAAACCTTAATTTTCCTCTCCGGCAGTGAAGGCCATTAGCAAGACAAAGGTCGCCTCCATGGAGCCAGCAGAGTCTTTGTAGAAGGGCGAGGGGGGGTGAAAAACAGCCAGATTCAGCATTTTATGGACGAAACCTGAGCCTGGGAGTTTACTACAAGGTCTTTATTGATGATGGCGGATTTTGTTACACCGCGACACAGCGCGGTGATGGAGAGGCTCCGCCGGAGGATCGAGCTCTTCCGGCAGCATCACAACAGCTGTGAGAGCCGCTACGAGGGAGCAACGCTGGAGAGGCTGGAGCTGGAGAGGCAGCAGACCTTCAGCCTGCACCAACGCTGCCTGCAGGCCAAAGCCAAGAGGTCCAACAAGCACCGGCAGCCCCAGCAGCCCAGCAGTGACCAGACTGGACAGAGAGCACAGGGAGGAGGAGCAGGAGGAGGAGGAGGAGGAGGAGGAGGCAGCACGGAGCTGGGAGACAGCGGAGGGACGGCGGCCGAGCAGAGCCGGAACAGCACACTGATAGCGGTGAGTGAGAACTGGACACAGACAGGGAGACACTGGACACACACAGGGAGACACTGGACACACACAGGGAGACACTGGACACAGACAGGGAGACACTGGACACACACAGGGAGACACTGGACACACACAGGGAGACACTGGACACACATAGGGAGACACTGGACACAGACAGGGAGACACTGGACACACACAGGGAGACACTGGACACACACAGGGAGACACTGGACACACACAGGGAGACACTGGACACACACAGGGAGACACACACAGACACACTGGGTGTATGATACACTCTGAGACACACTGTAACACACTAAGACACATGGAGACACGCAGATACAAGTGTTGATGCTCAGAGTGAGCAGAGCTTCACTCTCAGGACAGGAAGTTGACTCTTGTTGGATTTCGGGCTGTTGGACATCAGCTCAGGCGGCGGGAAGAATAACCTTCCTATCAGTAACTGTCTGATTTGATGATAGGAGTGAAGAATCACTGCACAGCTGTGTCACACACATCTGGCTAAAAGACAGTGGCCCTGTTGCCATGGCAACATATGCACAAAGATCAGCAGGGCCTAAAATTTGACCTATCTGAGAGTCAGACATGTGACATCATAGATCTGTTAATCAGAGCTGATCACACTGATTGATCGATCAGTTTGTCTGTGATTAGGATGCTGATCAGAAGAGTCCTGAACATTCTGTCAGCAGAGAGACAGAGCAGGTGTGTGAGGGTGAAGTTATCAGTGTGAACAGTTGGGTGAATAAATGAAGCTGAGTCTCACCTGCTGATTAGACTGACAGGTGTTACCTCACCTGTCCAGGCTCAGTTAAGGTGGACTGACCTTTTAAGGTGGACCAGCAGCTGTTAAACAGAGTGAATGTTAAATGTTAAAGACTCATCAGCTCATGTTTCAGATATAAATGTACAGAGCTGTTTATATATGTTTAATAATTATAATGAAATAAATCTATAAATCCTGATACTGCTGCTGATATTAAGGAATAAAAAATATATATCAGCTGATAATCTTCTTATATATACAGAATATTTATACTAAGTCTTTATTTGCAATGATCCCTTAAATGTGGTTATTAAACTCTGGTGATAAAGATGTATCAGAGGCTGTGATAAATGTATTTTTATAGAATGACATCAGTGCTCTGAAACATGTATTTATTCAACTTAAATTAAGAAACAAGGATCCAATAAATATAAATAAATATCAGTATATAATGGACGTAAACACTGATACTGATATCTGAGATCTTTGATCTGCTGATATCAGCTGAGATATCAGTCAGGCTCTAATCAGAATAGTTGATGATTAATTATCAGTTGATTGAAGCTCTATGATGTATTTCTCTGTAGTGAAGCACTGAGCTGCAGTTTAAATATTTACACTGTGGAGGCAGTTTTAGAAAAGCTGAAACACAGAATGTAACTCAGTGGTGTGAAGTTATTGAGTCTGTAACACAGCTGTCTAATCCAGGATATCAGTTATATTAAATACATCTACAGAAGGTGATAAATGTGTTAGTGAGCAGCTTCAGTGTTTCTGTCCTCTGAGAGAATCTACAGGAGGGAGAATGAAGTCATTAAACTGAATATAAACTGTGAACTTTATATCTGACTCATTTTATATATGACTCATAGTTATATGGTATTTTGGATGCAGATCTGACAGCCTCACCTGCTCTCACCTGTTACTGCATTCATAGAGAAGCTTTGATACAGAGGAGGAGAAAACTAACTAACTAACTAACAGGAGATAAAGTCAATTTAAAGCACTGATACACAAGATGAGTTTTAATGTTGATTTATAGTTTTATTACATTTATTATATACATCTAGAAGCTGTACGGTTAATGTCTGAAACATGAGCTGCTGAGTCTTTACCATTTAATTAAAATATTGCTATTGAAGAGTTTGAATTAAAGGTTAAAAATGAAGGATTCTGTCTGTATGATAAATATTAATAATTAATAATCCGTCAGTAAGATTTCAGTTCTGTTTTTTAAGCTTTTTAAACTGATTTCTGTTTGGATATTAAACTTCTGAAGTCATAGTAAAAGTACCTCAGAAAATACTACATTACAGGTAAAGTACTGCAGTAAATGTACCTTTAAAAATACTACATTACAGGTAAAGTACTGCAGTAAAAGTACCTCAGAAAGTCATTTGAGGTCTGACTTGTAATAAATTATAATGAACATTTTTCTTTATCTGTAGAAACTTTAACAGATGAATAATTTCAGCTGCATGTCTGTAAATGAGAGAAATGTTACAGTGAACTGAGCGTCAGAGTGTGAATCTGACTCACTGAGGTTAGACTGACAAACAGGAGCTGAGTCCTCAGACGTGATGCAGGACCCCCCCCCCCCCCCCCCCCCCGCCTCCTCACAGCTGACTCATCAGTGTGTTTGTCAGGAAACGCCTCGCTCTTTGAATCCTGGCTGCTGCGCTGCTATTGGTCCATCTGAGCAGTGATGTCACGGGTCGAGGTGTCAGGTCTGGGACATCACAGTCACCGCAGGGTTAAAGCGGTGCGTCTGAGGTTAGAGGAGGAGAACATAACGTGTGAAATAAAGACAAGAAAACGTGAGGAAAAAGTGAAACATCAACGCTCTGGTTTCACATCGTCAACAACAGGAGGAAAAAAAGTTCAGAAAGAATGAGTCAGAATATAATTCATCTGCAGGATTCATGATGTGAAATGATTTCAAGTTTCAGTGTTTGACAGATTTAACATTAATCATCTAACCTTAACCCTATTTACTCTGCATTTAATTTAATATAAATACAGAATAAAGAGGTTAAAACATTTAACTCTAACAGAAGTAATAGTAGTTTTAATAGTAACAGTGGTAGTAATAATAGTAGTAATAATAGTAGTAATAATAGTAGCATTAGTAGTAATAGTAGTGATATTAGTAGTAGAAGTAGTGTTGGTATTAGTAGTACTAGTAGAGGAGTAGTAGTAGTAATAGTAGTACTAGTAGAGGAGTAGTAGTAGTAATAGTAGTACTAGTAGTAGTATTAGTAGTAGTAGTAGAGTAGTAATAGTAGTACTAGTAGTGATATTAGTAGTATTAGTAGCAGTAGTGGTGGTGGTATTAGTAGTAGTAGTATTAGTAGTATTAGTAGAGGAGTAGTAGTAGTACTAGTAGTGATATTAGTAGTACTAGTAGTGATAGCAGTATTAGTATTAGTAGTAGAGGAGTAGTAGTAGTACTAGTAGTGATAGTATTAGTAGTGGTAGTATTAGTAGTAATAGTAGTGATAGCAGTAGTAGAAGTAGTGGTGGTATTAGTAGCAGTAGTGGTGGTGATATTAGTAGTAGTAGTAGAGGAGTAGTAGTAGTACTAGTAGTGATATTAGTAGTATTAGTAATATTGTACTGCTGCTGTTTCCCACTGTGATCAGATTGATAGAATCAGGCTGCTGTTCATGTTTGGATCATTTATCTGATGAGCTGATGATGTCACAACAAATATCTCCAGAACAGCTGATACTGATCAATATTTAAGAGTGAAATATATTTTATCAGACTCTGTTAGACTCTGTGAGACCGTTACACTGAGTTAGACTGGGTTAAACTGAGTTAGACTGGGTTAAAGTAGGTTAAACTAGGTTAAACTGGGTTAAAGTAGGTTAAACTGGGTTAAACTAGGTTAAACTGGGTTAAAGTAGGTTAAACACAGTGATAAACTGGGTTAAACACAGTGATGAACTGGGTTAAACACAGTGATGAACTGGGTTAAACACAGTGATAAACTGGGTTAAACTGGGTTAAACACTGATATACTGGGTTAAACTGGGTTATACTGGGTTAAACACAGTGATGAACTGGGTTAAACTGGGTTAAACACAGTGATAAACTGGGTTAAACTGGGTTAAACACTGATATACTGGGTTAAACTGGGTTATACTGGGTTAAACACAGTGATGAACTGGGTTAAACTGGGTTAAACACAGTGATGAACTGGGTTAAACTGGGTTAAACACAGTGATGAACTGGGTTAAACACAGTGATGAACTGGGTTAAACACAGTGATAAACTGGGTTAAACTGGGTTAAACACAGTGATGAACTGGGTTAAACTGGGTTAAACACAGTGATGAACTGGGTTAAACACAGTGATGAACTGGGTTAAACACAGTGATAAACTGGGTTAAACTGGGTTAAACACTGATATACTGGGTTAAACTGGGTTATACTGGGTTAAACACAGTGATGAACTGGGTTAAACTGGGTTAAACACAGTGATGAACTGGGTTAAACTGGGTTAAACACAGTGATAAACTGGGTTAAACTGTGATAAACTGGGTTATACTGGGTTAAAGTAGGTTAAACTGGGTTAAACACAGTGATAAACTGGGTTAAACACAGTGATAAACTAGGTTATACTGGGTTAAACACAGTGATGAACTGGGTTAAACTGGGTTAAACACAGTGATAAACTGGGTTAAACAGTGATGAACTGGGTTAAACTGGGTTAAACTAGGTTATACTGGGTTAACCACAGTGATAAACTGGGTTAAACACAGTGATAAACTGGGTTATACTGGGTTAAACACAGTGATAAACTGGGTTATACTGGGTTAAACACAGTGATGAACTGGGTTATAGTAGGTTAAACTGGGTTAAACTGGGTTAAACACAGTGATAAACTGGGTTAAAGTAGGTTATACTGGGTTATACTGGGTTAAAGTAGGTTATACTGGGTTAAACACAGTGATAAACTGGGTTATACTGGGTTAAACTGGGTTAAACACAGTGATAAACTGGGTTAAACACAGTGATAAACTGGTTAAAGTAGGTTAAACTGGGTTAAACACAGTGATATATATATATATATATATATATATACTGAGCGATAATAAAAGGATGAAATGATAAAGAGTGAGAGCAGAGACAGTGAAGAGCTTGTTCTGACTAAATGAAACCAGGGTGCATATTTGACATTACAACATTTAAATAAATAAAGTGTGCTGAATATCTGCACAGTGACTCATCCTCAGTGTTTGGCTCCACTTCTACCACAAACATCTCAAATATCTGCTCTTTATTCCAGCTTATCACACTCTGATTACAGCCTGGTGCCGTCTCGCTGCTCTTCTTTGTTTTGGCTCCTGTTGAGTCGCACTGACATCAGCAGGCTCATATTACTGATATCACAGTTCACACACACACAGAGGAGCTTTATTATAAACACTCTGCTGGGTTTAATTACCATTATTTAGTAGTTCAAGTAGTAGCAGTAGTTATAGTAGTAGTAGTAGTAGTAGTAGTATAAATAGTAGTTATAGTAGTAGTAGTAGTTATAGTATGAATAGTAGTATTAGTAGTATCAGTAGTAGTATTTGTAGTATTTGTAGTATCAGTAGTATCAGTAGTAGTTTATTAGTAGTAGTAGTAGTAGTTTTAGTAGTATCAGTAGTAGTTTTAGTAGTATCAGTAGTAGTTTTGGTATTTTCCGTGTACTATAGCAGTACTCTAATTCCCAGAATGCCACTGAAGTGACTTCCTGGCTTTGGGCAGGAAACCACCTCCTTCACCAGGTGTGTTTCCATGGTAACGAGGAGGAGGGGGAGGAGTCAGAGCAGTGTTTCAGGTTGAAGAAGTGAATCACTGGTTTCCTTTCCCTCAGGGGGCTTAAACACTGCTCTGTTTACCCCCCCCCCCTCCTATTGCCCCACCCTTCCTGTTTACAATGAGTCAGGTGACCTCAGCATCACGTCTACACTGTACACAGATGTATCTCCTCCTTCATTTAAACAGTCATTAATAATAAGTAGTAAAGCAGCTGCAGACAGGAGGAGGTCTCTGCTCATTCCTGTGAGTTTTACAAGTAAACATTTAAATTATTCATAATAATTCAGATTGTGGTGATTGTGGTGATTCCCCAGCAGTGATTTTGGAGCTGCTGGTGGTGTTACTGGTGTTACTGGTCCACCAGCAGCTCCACATGTTGTGATGCAGCCGTGTTCCTGCTCTCCAGTTAATCAGGAAATTCTCGGCATATTTTAGGGAAGTCGTCACGTTCCTGTGAGCTGTGACTCCTCGCTGCTCCGGTCTGTGTCTCTGTTTCTCTTTAGTGAACACGAGGTGTAAACATGTTGATAACGTTTGGCTTTTATTAAACTTATATTAGCAGGTTGGTTAAATGAGGACACGTTGTTTATTCTCTTACTTAAATTACACAGATTTATATTTATTTAGACTCAGCTGATGTGTTATAGATCTTTGATTGATTGATTAGTTCCAGCTGTTAAACATGTTCACATGAAGCTTTGATCTCAGTAAAGCCCTCATACATTAATAATGAAATTACACTCTAATTATATTCCTGTTTTAATTAAAGTGAATAAAAGTTTTGCACAAGCGTAAAGCTGCAACTCATTTTTATCATCAGTCAATAATAAGTTTTTAATGGGATAGAAAAAATACACTTTAAATGTCCAAAAGTCAAATATATTCAGTTTATTATCACAGAACAAAGAAAAAGCAGCAAATTCTCACTTTAGAGATTCAGAGACAAGCAACTATTCTGTGTTTTGTTGTTCAGTTATAAGAAATAGTTGCTGATTCATGTTTTATTTTGGTAGCACAGATGGGAAATATGAGCCAGGCCAAAAGTTCAAACAGGAAAACGCTGAGATTAATAAAAACATGTTTATTTCCTTTTTGAACTGAATGGAAACATCAGACTCATTTCCTCTGTTTGTTTCTTACTCTCATCTCATCTCTCTGTTATTCATTTATATTTCACAGTTAAACATCAAAGTAATACAAAAAGCTTCACAGTAAATATAAAATGCATCAGGACAGAATATAAAAGCGACACATGGCAAAATGTTAAAATGGAAATAAAATGAGGCTGCAGAGGAACTTTTCTAGTACTACAACTTTTTTTTGAACTCTTAAACAACCAAATCAATATGAGTCAGACTCGAATAAATCAGATTATTCAGTAAAGATCAATTAAAGTTATTGATCATCAGCTTCCGTTAAAAACAAACTTTACACACTTTCATCTTATTGTTGTTTGAGCTGCTCAGATTTACCTCCTCTTCTTTTACTCCTCCACCACATCCTTCTTCTCATCCTCCTTTTCCTCCTCTTTCTCTTTCTTCTCCTCTTTCTCCTTCTCCTCTTTCTCCTTCTTCTTCTCCTTCTCCTCCTCTTCCTCGTCCTCTTCCTCGTCCTTCTACTGCTTCTCCACCTTCTCCTCCGCCTTCTTCTTCTCCTCGTCCTCGTTCTTCTTCTTCTTCTCCTTTTC
>NC_084978.1:848652-868652 GCF_963691925.1 Scomber scombrus | reverse complement strand
GACACATTACACCTGAGACACGTTACACCTGTCATACATTACACCTGAGACACATTACACCTGAGACACGTTACACCTGAGACACGTTACACCTGAGACACGTTACACCTGTCATACATTACACCTGAGACACATTACACCTGAGACACGTTACACCTGAGACACGTTACACCTGTCATACATTACACCTGAGACACGTTACACCTGTCATACATTACACCTGAGACACGTTACACCTGAGACACGTTACACCTGTCATACATTACACCTGAGACACGTTACACCTGTCATACATTACACCTGAGACACGTTACACCTGTCATAAATCACACCTGAGACAAGTTACACCTGAGACACGTTACACCTGAGACACGTTACACCTGAGACACGTTACACCTGAGACACGTTACACCTGTCATACATTACACCTGAGTCACGTTACACCTGAGACACATTACACCTGAGACACGTTACACCTGTCATACATTACACCTGAGTCACGTTACACCTGAGACACATTACACCTGAGACACGTTACACCTGGCATACATTACACCTGAGACACGTTACACCTGAGACACGTTACACCTGAGACACGTTACACCTGAGACACATTACACCTGAGTCACGTTACACCTGAGACACGTTACACCTGTCATACATTACACCTGAGACACATTACACCTGAGAAACGTTACACCTGAGAAACGTTACACCTGAGACACGTTACACCTGTCATACATTACACCTGAGACACGTTACACCTGAGTCACGTTACACCTGAGACACGTTACACCTGAGAAACATTACACCTGAGACACGTTACACCTGTCATACATTACACCTGAGACACGTTACACCTGTCATAGTTATAAGTTTAAACCTGCAGCAGCTCTGAGAGGAAAGTGTGTAATTACTCCTCTCAAACAGCAGAGGGAGCTGTGATCATGATGCAATAACTGCTGCTCATCAACCTTTAAAATGCTTTTATTCATTTCTCTCCAACCTGCTTATTTACCCTAAATGCTCATTTAAGTTTAGAAAACATGGCTTCACTCTGCAGCAGTTATATTAATCTGTCCTGTGGTTTTTCTGAGTTTAATATAACGTGTGTGTGTGCAGGAGAAGCAGCGGCAGCAGGACCAGCAGCTGCAGAGACACCTGACCCGACCCCCCCCTCAGTACCAGGACCAGCCAGGACAGCCGGCCAATCAGAACCCTTTCCCACAGCAGCCAGTCAACCAGTTTACAGGTGAGTGTGTGGATCAATATCATTATAAACTGATCAATCACAGTATTTATAGATCAGTTTATAAAGTTATTAAAACATCTGACAGACAGGATCAACTTTAATAATATCTGTATGTTTAATTTATTTTATTTAACTTTAAACTGAATAATTTTCTTACTTTATTTGAATTAAAAACTGATTCTGAATCAGTTAATATTTATGTTTCCTGGTTCCTGTTAGTTTCCATCATTAAGAATCCTGTGTTTAAATAAAGTAAATATAACAGCAGACGTGATGTTTACAGCGTTGGTTCATCAGAATATTATAACAATCCGTCTCTGTGTGTCTCTGACTGTGTAAATATGTGTAAATGAAGCTCGCCGCTGATTTGAATAGAAAATGACGACGGCCGCTCGGCTCCGAACTGTTCAGTCTGTTAGTCTGAAATTAAACTTCAAAGTTTCTGCTGCTCATTAATAATAAAAGTTTATACATCAATACATCAGCAAGAACACCCTGATAGATTCACTGCAGGTTTATTCTTAATTTATATATGTTTTACTTTTATTGACTTCATCTGTTTAATTTACACTCATCATACTGATACTATACCGAAAAAGATTATATATACATATATGTTTTTGTGTGTGTATATATGAGAGAGCCGACTAACAACATAAAGAATTAAATACTGTGGACGAGTTTGAAAAGTTGAAGTTGAAGTTTTCTGATGTAAACATTAGTTCATCAGTCCGTGAAGAAGAAGCTCGATGATGAATTAAAACAATTATTTGTTTTTATTGTTTCTTCTCAGCTTCCTCTCAGCCAATGGGCAGTGTCGGTTCGATGGGAGGTCCCGCCTCCGGCTCCCAGCGCATGTTTCCCCAGAACCAAAGCATGCTGGGAATGGCGCTGGGTCAGGGGGGGGGGGCCGGCAGGCGTAGCCCCGCCCCCGACAGGAAGTCAGGGTGACCTCAGTCTGGCGTCCTGCGGCGGGGGAGGCGGGGGGGGCGTGGATGTACAGCAGGTGCTCTACAACAACATGAACCTTCACCCCTCCCACCAGACCCATGCACCCCCCCCCTCCCACCAGACCCACGCACCCCCTCCCTCCCACCAGGCCCACGCGCCCCCCCAGCCGGGCCTGCAGCGGCAGCCTCTGGGCGCCATGTCTGCCGCCTACAGGCAGAGCCTGCTGCAGCAGCATCTGAAGCAGCCGCCCAACGCCGCCTTGCTGAAGCAGCAACTCGCTGCCCGCATGCCGGGCGCCATGCAGAACAGTCTGGGGGGGAACCTGCCCGGGTCCATGCCGGGCGCCATGCAGGGGGGGGGTCAGAGCGCCGCCTGGCAGCAGCAACTGTCAAACCAGCCGCCCTCCGGTAACGCCTTCCCCACCAACGCCAACGCCTTCCACCTGCAGCAGGCGCGCCTCTCCAAAATGCAGACCGCAGGCTTCGGGGGCAACCCGGGGGGGCGGCCGATGGGTGGGATGACTCCCGGCCAGCAGCAGATGATGCAGACTAACATGGCCGCCGCCCAGCAGAGGGCGCCGCCCGCCCCTCAGAGCCTCGGCCAGCCGATGGCCAATCAGCAGCAGACTCAGCAGCAGCAGGCCAATCAGAGCCAGGCCGTGCTCCCCGACCTGGCGGCGTTCGGACAGCCGCCCGGCAACGGTCGCCAGGGACTGCAGTGTAACCAAGGTTACCAGGTGAGCAGGACAGCCAGTCAGCAGCAGCAGCAGGTGTCGTTCGGGTACAACGTTGCGGCGGGAAGTTTCGCCCCCGAGAGCGAGCTGGTCGACTCGCTGCTGAAAGGTCAAAGCCAGGAATGGATTGCCGACCTGGACGAGCTGCTCGCCTCACACCACTGACCTGCTGACCCCGGGTCACCTGACCTGACCTGCTGACCCCGAGTCACCTGATCTGACCTGCCGACCCCGGGTCACCTGACCTGACCTGCTGACCCCGGGTCACCTGACCCACTGAGCTGCACCTGCAGAAAGGAAACACAGCGCTCCCATCTGATTGGCTGACGTCACACATCCAGACAGGAAGTCGAGCGGCGTCTGTTTCCTGCTGAACTGATGATGATGATGATGATGATGATGATGTCACATCTTTAAACCAGCTGACTAAACGTTTCTGATAAAGACGTCTGCAGAAAATCTGTCGGCTGAGCGCTGGAGGTTAAAAATCAATAATCAGTCAAATCAATAAAATCAATAATCAATAAAATCGATCGCCGGTTATAAACTGAAACAGTTCAGACGAGCTCGAGTGTTTAACTTCAGTCATAAGTTAGTTTAAAGTAAATCACTTCTGGTAGAACTCAGCTTCTGATTGGTCTGATTAACTGATCAATCAGCTGATCAGAAGTTAAACTAGTCTCACACTTTGCAGTGTTTCAAGTTTTATGTTTATTAATCAATCAATCAATGAATTTATCATTTAATCAGTTAATCAATCAGTTTGTCTGTAAACTCTACAAAGACTCTGATGAGATTCTGACTACAAAACAAACTCAATGAATCAAAAATGAATTTAAAAAAGTTCATTAACCAGTTATTTTTTACAGTGTTCAGTTTGTTCAACATGTTTAACTCTTCTGCCTCCTTCCAAAAATATCAGCGTTAAAGGATTGATATAAAAATATTATAAATTAATATTATTTGCTTTAACAAACATCAGTCCTGATAATAAATATCAAATATTCATTTTCAGGATTTTAACCCTTTAAATGTTTGTTTACATTTAACGCCTGTTCTTTAAAATGATAAAAACCACAAAGACTGAATTATTTTCTATAACCTGAATGCAAAGTTAATTATATTGTTGGGATTATAAATCAATGATTAACAACAACATTGATTCTGATGCTTTATTATTTTTGTGCAGTGTCAGATTAAAAAAAAAAAATCCCCATTGAAACCCATTATATAATTATACATTATATAACTACGTTTGTGATGATTAAAATAAAAAATATATATTAAAAAGAATAAACGCAGCCCAAGAAAATAACAACTGAAAAGCCAAAAATGTCCTTAAGGAGGCAAAAAGGGTTAAAAGTAAAAGTTTCATTGATATTTAAATGAAGTAAAATCATCATTTAGTTTTTAATTGTTTCTGAGCTCGTCTGTTTCTGATTCATCAGGAAATTAACTTCTGATCATTAAACAGCTGATTCAGAGTCTCAGATGTTATTTAGAGATTTCCATAAACCGATGGAGGAATTAATAATAATAATAATAATTAGATTCAGTTACAGTCCAATAATTCATAATAATTAATAGTTTAATGTGTGAAAAGCTCGTCAGACTGAAAACTCTCCCGGAGCTTTCACCTTCATCCTGTGGTCTTCCTCAGCAGGTTCAGCATCTGTTCTAACTGAGCCGACTACTGAACCTCCGAGCTCACTAATGAACCACTGTAACACCCCCCCCCCCCCCCTCCCAACCCCCCCTCCAGAACAGCAGCGATGCATTGAGTCATTTTAAAGGACCAAACCTGCGATTTAAACCTTTAATCTGAAATCAAACACTTTTATAGCAGCGGGGAACCATTTTCTGAAGCTTCCTGTTTTATTATTTTTTAATTTCTGACTAAATTTGAGTCTAAAAATCGAACTAAGATCTGATCCGTCGCCTCATGTTGTGTTTGTGTGTCACAGTTATCACAGGTATATTTTCATACTGTAGGTAAATACATGGAAACACGCTGCTGCTGCTGCTGCTGCTGCTGCTGCTGCTGGGGAGGAGACGACAGGATGTTTATATATTTAAATATCTCAGCACACAACATTTAAATGAGTCTCAGTCATAGAAAGTGATCACAGTCAGTCTGCTGCACATTAAAACAAGATTTGGCTTCTTGCACATTAAAAAAAACAACTTTAAACGTCTTTATATTAATTTAAATAAAGATTTTCTGCAGGTGAAAATCATCAAACGAGTTATTTGCTTTTTCAACCTGCAGAAGTTTAAAGTTTTATTTTTTTTAGCTCATCTGACTGAATTTAAACATCGACTCAGTTTTTAGTTTATCTGGAGCTTTTATTTTGGTAACTAAAAGGTGACGCTCTGATTGGTCGTTCGGATCTGTCACGAGTCAGCTGACAAAAACTTTAAATTTCATCAAAGGAAGAAAAATATCACACACACTGTAACACACACACACACTGTAACACACACACACACGCAGACAGTAACAGACACTAACACACACACACACACACACTGTAACACATAGCAGCTTTGTGTGTGTGTTCCAGTGTGTGTGTGTCTGTTTGACCAATCAGTGTCCGTCGTCTCGTCTCGATTGTCGCCATGGTTACAGACTTCCTGTAAACACACAAACAGCTTTCTGAATGTAGCGCCTGTGTGTGTGTGTGTTACAGTGTGTGTGTGTTCACTGAGCTGTGTCAGAGCAGCAGCAGCTCGTCTAAAACATGAGACGATTATAATGAAGAAAAAGTTTTAAAACGTTTAAAATCATAAAAAACTGAAGCGTTAAAATCTCTCCGTGTCACATGACCTCCGCCTCCACCAATCAGACGCTGCAGAGTTTAAACAAACATTAATCACATAAACTAAAAGCTGTTTTTAAAGACGACATCATCGTACCAACCCCTCTGTTCTGCTGAACTGTGAGCCGCTCGCTCTCTCTATCTACTGTACTGTTTGACCTGTTTGTGTTTCATTTGTAATATTATTAATTATTATTATTATTATTATTATTATTGATATTAATTATTGATGAGCGGTCGATGCTTCGGGGCTGTTTGATGTGTTTTCTGTCTGCCGGGTGTTCTGCTCTCACTGATGTAAATGTCTATAAATATATTTTTTGTATGTAAGCCTTTCCTAACGAACGGAGAAGATAGAAGTTATTTTTATATATTGCAGCCGAGTTTTTGTAAGTATTTTATACTTTTGATATTCTCTGTAAAACAAGAGTATTATGTAAATATAGTTCTTTAGAAACTACTGCGGCCCTCTGTCTGTTATTACTGGGGGGGGGGGCGGGGGTCTGTGTGTTATTACTGTGTGTGAGAGAGAGATTGTGTGTGTGAGATTGTGTGTGTGTGTTACTGTGTGAGAGAGGGACAGTGTGTGTGTCTGTGTGTGTTTTTCTATCCTGGTGGGGACCCTAACCTGACAGATCACTAACCTCGTGGGGACCCTAACCTGACAGATCACCAACCTCGTGGGGACCCTAACCTGACAGATCACCAACCTCGTGGGGACCCTAACCTGACAGATCACTAACCTCGTGGGGATCCTAACCTGACAGATCAGTAACCTTGTGGGGACCCTAACCTGACAGATCACTAACCTCGTGGGGACCCTAATCTGACAGATCACTACCTTGTTGGGGACCCTAACCTGACAGATCACTAACCTTGTGGGGACCCTAACCAGACAGATCACCAACCTCGTGGGGACCCTAACCTGACAGATCACTACCTTGTTGGGGACCCTAACCTGACAGATCACTAACCTTGTGGGGACCCTAACCAGACAGATCACCAACCTCGTGGGGACCCTAACCTGACAGATCACCAACCTCGTGGGGACCCTAACCTGACAGATCACCAACCTCGTGGGGATCCTAACCTGACAGATCAGTAACCTCGTGGGGACCCTAACCTGACAGATCAGTAACCTCGTGGGGACCCTAACCTGACAGATCAGTAACCTCGTGGGGACCCTAACCTGACAGATCAGTAACCTCGTGGGGACCCTAACCTGACAGATCACCAACCTCGTGGGGACCCTAACCTGACAGATCACCAACCTCGTGGGGACCCTAACCTGACAGATCACCAACCTCGTGGGGACCCTAACCTGACAGATCACCAACCTCGTGGGGACCCTAACCTGACAGATCACTAACCTCGTGGGGACCCTAATCTGACAGATCACTACCTTGTTGGGGACCCTAACCTGACAGATCACTACCTTGTTGGGGACCCTAACCTGACAGATCACTAACCTTGTGGGGACCCTAACCTGACAGATCACTAACCTTGTGGGGACCCTAACCAGACAGATCACCAACCTCGTGGGGACCCTAACCTGACAGATCACTAACCTCGTGGGGACCCTAACCAGACAGATCACTACCTTGTGGGGACCCTAACCAGACAGATCACTAACCTTGTGGGGACCCTAACCAGACAGATCACTACCTTGTGGGGACCCTAACCTGACAGATCACTACCTTGTTGGGGACCCTAACCTGACAGATCACTAACCTTGTGGGGACCCTAACCTGACAGATCACTAACCTTGTGGGGACCCTAACCTGACAGATCACTAACCTTGTGGGGACCCTAACCTGACATCACTAACCTTGTGGGGACCGAGCATTGGAATCAATAGCAAACAGCCTCCTGATATTCCTGCTGCAGGTTTTCCTGATTCTGTGTGAACCCCAGAGGTCACACACGGTACTGCAGTGTAGGGACCCTTTCCTGATTAAGTGTGTGTATTAGCATATTAGCTTAGCATATAGCCCCCTGGCATTCTGGATTATTAGATGCAGTGTGAGAGGTTTTGATGTTTCAAGTCACAGTCAGGGGTCCCCACAGGGTAGTAAAACAGGTATGTGTGTCACTGTGTGTGCGTCACTGTGAGAGAGAGAGAGAGAGAATGTGTGTGTGTGTTACTGTGTGTCTCTGTGTGTGTGTGTGTGTGTGTGTGTGTGTTACCGTGTGTGTCACCGTCTGTGTGAGCGAGAGAGAGTGTGTGTGTGTTACTGTGTGTGTGTGTGTCACTGTGTGTGAGCGAGAGTGTGTGTGTGTGTGTGATCTTTGAGGAAACAAACATTTCTCATAATTTTGAACATTTGATAAATCAAAAGTATTATTAGATTAATTCATAATCAAGATAATTATTAGTTATTATTCCTGATATTCATAAAGTCTCTGTTCTGCAGTTTACATTAAATTAAATGTTCCACTAATTTGAAATATTTTCCATTATGATGAAATATATCATAGTTTAATGTTCTTTACATTCTCAATAACACAAAGGCCTATTTCATCATAATGGAAACTATATTCCAATAAGTGACGTACTCAGTGATGAGGGGAATTACTGTGATGTCATCGACTGGAAAACAACACAAAAAGTACACAAACAGGAAGGCACGTTTATTTATTTAACCCTTTACATAATGTTCATATTCTGACTCATTAGTCTTTACACCAATCACCATTCATTAATTCACCATCAGTCATTAATACATGTTTCATTAATTCTTCAATCACTATTTTATGATCCAGAAACAGGTCAAATTTCTACATTTGCATAAATATAAAAACATGCATCAGTTATACAAACATTAAAAAATAAAAAGATGGAGGGAGGAACCTAAAGACACAAAGCAGGTGACAATGGAAACACACCTGCTGAAACAATAGAAATATTTCCACTGAGTGACGTTTGTTTAAATCTCAGCTCAGTTTGTTTGGTTCTTTATCATTTCAGAAATCTGATTCCCTTAAGGGACAATAAAAACAACACTCATTCATTCACACTCACTCACACACACACACACTCATTCACTCTCTCACACACACACACCTACACACACACTCATTCACTCACTCTCACACACACACTCACTCACACACACAGAGACACACTCATTCACTCACACACACTCACACAAACACACACACTCACTCACACAGACTCACACACAAACTGACTCACACACACTCACCCCCCCCCCCCGGCCCCGCCCCCCCTGCAGGTGTGTGTGTTACCTGTTGTGTTGTTTCCTCATCTCTGTCAGTCTTTCTCTCACTCACTCACTCACTCACTCACTCACTCACTCATTCACTCACACACTCTCACACTCTCACCCCCCCCCCCCCTTGGCCCCGCCCCCCCCTTCAGCTGTTGTTTCCTCCTCTCCGTCAGTCAGTCTCAGTCTCTCTCTCTGCAGTCATGATGTTGGACGAGTCGGTCGGACTCGCCGCCGTCACTGTGCTCGGCGTCCTGGAGCAAGGTGAGCCGCTGAGCATGCTGGGAAATATATTCATCATATACATTTAATTTAATTTATTTATTTTATTAGTTTTCAGAAAAGAATCTGAAGTGTTTTTATGTTTTAATTTCCTGATTCAATAGGATTTAAAAAAAACTGTCCTGATAAATAAATAGATGATAAATATATTTACTTATCAGGACAGTTTTTTTAATCCTATTTATTTATATTTTTACTTATTTTAGTTTTTAATCTTCTTTAAATAAACTTGTTAAACTTCAGCCTCACGTTAGTTTCATTTCTATTATTATCACTGAGTTAAATTTGCATCTACAAACAGGTTTATGAGCTTCGCTCTGCAGCTGCATGAATGAAAAACTCGTCTGAGCTGTTTTTATTTTCATCATTTAAAGATGAATTATTAAATTAATCACCAACTAATCTGATAATCCATTAATTAATCTCAGTTATTTAACCCTTAAACAGACAACGTGCACCAAGAGATAAATACATATAAACGTTTTAACGTATAAATGTTTTATACTTTAATAGGAGCAACTCATAAAAATGCAAAATATACAAAATATATTTAAGATTATTGGTTGAAATGTTTACTTAGGTGCAAAATGAGATTTAACTAGTAACATCAAAGTCTATAATGTAAGATAATTATTTGATTACTTAACTTTAAAACCCTTTAAAGTAAGAGACTGAGAACAGAAGTAGTTGAACAGCCGACTGGGATCTTTATTGAAGATAAACACAGCAAACATCAGCTCCAGCCTCAGCCCCTCTCCAGGCTCTTTATACCGCTGGTTCGGCACGTAGGTGTTCTTTGGTATTCTGTGTGTGCCGGGTCGAGCCGACCTGGTGAGTCCAGCTAAGATATGGTTTCCTGGAAGCCTAACTCTTAAGCCTCCTTCTCTCTTTCTTTCCTCCTCCTACCTTCCTCCCTTCCTTCTTTCCTCCTTCTTTCTTTCTTTCCTCCCCCCTACCTTCCTCCCTTCCTTCTTACCTGTCCTTCTTTCCTTCCTTCCTCCCCTTTTCCTTTCTCCCTGCCTCCTTCCTTCTTTCTTCCCTCCCTCCTCCCTTCCTTCCTTCTTTTCCTTCCTCCCTCCCTCCTTTCCTTCCTTCCTCCCTTCCTTCTTTCCTCCTTCTTTCTTTCTTTCTTTCCTCCCCCCTACCTTCCTCCCTTCCTTCTTTCCTGTCCTTCTTTCCTTCCTTCCTCCCCTTTTCCTTTCTCCCTGCCTCCTTCCTTCTTTCTTCCCTCCCTCCTCCCTTCCTTCCTTCTTTTCCTTCCTCCCTTCCTTATTTCCTTTCCTTCCTCCCTCCCCCCCTCCTTTCCTTCCTTCTTCCTCCCTTCCTTCCTTGACTCGAGGACAACTCCTGGTCCTGGTGCAGCTGCAGGAGTTGACTGGTTTGAACCCAGAGTTCCCAGAGACAGAACCAGAGTCTGTTATTTGATGCTTCACATGCACAGAATTTAATTTTGCTGCATTGTATGACGACTGCAAACATTAGTAGTATTTAATAATATCAGTAGTGATTTATTTCAGTCCTTATTAACTATTTTCATCACGGATGGTTAATATTTATAAAACTCTCCTTCTCTCCTGGTTCAGTGATTCTGGACACTGTGTATTCATGTGTGTTTAATATGTGTGTGTGTGTGTGTGTGTGTGTGTGTGTGTGTGTATTTCCAGCTTATTTTTCTCTCCAGGTGATTTATGCCAGGAGGAAGTACTCGGTGTCTCCGCCTGCAACAACAGGACCGCCGGAGTTTGAGAGAGTCTTTCGTGCCCAGTAAGTTTGTGTGTTTATGTGTGTGTTACTGTGTGTGTTACTGTGTGTGTTTGTGTGTGTTTGTGTGTGTGTGTGTGTGTGTGTGTGTGTGTGTGTGTGTGTGTGTGTGTGTGTGTGTGTGTGTGTGTGTGTGCGCGTGTGTGTGTGTTTCAGTCTAACTCACAGTTTGATCTCAGAGACAGTAAACTCTAAAACTGAAACTAGTGTTTTGGGTGAACTGGCCCTTTAAATGAAATGACAGACCCGATCTGACCAATCAGGCAACAGCTACTGAAACTGACTGTCTAATAATTACGAGATAAGGTTAGATAATATAATAATAAGATGAGATGATACGATACAATACGATACGATATGATACGATAATATACAATACAATAATATACAATACGATAATATACAATACCATAATATACGATACGATAATATACGATACGATAATATACAATTCGATAAGATGCAATACGATAATATACAATACGATAATATACAATACGATAAGATGCAATACGATAATATAAGATACAATAAGATACGATACGATACAATAAGATACGATAAGATACAATACGATAATATACAATACGATAAAATACGATACGATAAGATACGATACAATACGATAATAGACGATAAGATACGATACGATGCAAATCGATACGATAAGATACGATACAATGCGCTACGATACACTACGATAAGATACGATATAAAAAAGGAAATACAAATAGTAACAGTATGTTGAGAGGAATATTGGTGCAATGATAAAATACCTGTTACCATGTTCTGTTACTTTTGTGATATAATAAATAAACATGATGATTGTTTGTTATGTTCAGAGCGAACTGTTCGGAGTATTTCCCGATCTTCATCACCATCCTCTGGACGTCGGGAGTCTTCTTCAGTCCAGGTGACGTCAGGACTCAACAGACATGAAAGCAGATGATGATGATGATTTACAGACAGTGAATTAAATGTGTGTGTGTGTGTGTGTGTGTGTGTGTGTGTGTGTGTGTGTGTGTGTGTGTGTGTGTGTGTGTGTGTGTGTGTGTGTGTGTGTGCGTGCGTGCGTGCGTGTGTGTGTGTGTGTGTGTGTGTGTTGCAGGTCTGTCCTCACTCTGTGGTCTGATGTATTTATACGGACGTTTCCGATACTTTCGGGGATATTCGGCGTCTGCTCTGGAACGGTAGGAAGCTGCTCACTACTGAACCGACTGCATCATGTAGATTAACAACAACATTTAATTATAATACTGAAATATGAAGTAAGAGAGGAGGAGAGATTTCACTGGACATAACTTTAACACACACAACAGCTCACAATTAGACACAATGAGGTCATATAAAGTACACTGAGACAAGAAATGTTTTAATTTAGCTAATTTGAAATATGAAAGTATGACGGCACCACACATAGAGAGAGAGAGGTAGTACCAGTCAGTGAGTGTGTGTGTGTGTGTGTGTTTGTGTTTGTGAGACACACACACACACACACACACACACACACACACATTGCATGACCACAGGATGTAAAACACAAATACCACACAAAGCAACCACTCATACAGGTAAACACGTATGTCTCATTATGCTCAAAAACTGTAGCTGTTGTGACACACACACACACACACACACACACAGATACACACACACACACACACACACACAGATACAAACACAGATACACACACACACACACACACACACACAACATTGTCACAGCGGTGAATAATTTGCTGCGGTAGACTGACACAGTGGACTTACTGTCTTTTATCTGGTTAATATTTAGTTAACAGGAGATTTAACTGCAGCCGTATGAAGTGTACAACAGTGTATTAGAGCCATGTATGTTAATAAATACTGGCCTGGAGGATGGAGGGGAGGTAATATTTAGAGAAAAAACCCTGAATTTCTCAGATTAAAGTTGCAAATGTATGAGAAGAACCTCTAAAAAGTAGTTTTATGCTGCACCTCGTTCCTCTGCAGAGACGAGATGCTGCAGCAGATAAACTGATCTAACTCTTCAGTTGTTATTTAAAAGCTTATAAATACATTTATTATAATAACAGGAGGAGGCTCAACGTTTGTCACAACACAGAAATACAAGATTATTTAATATGTGATACAAATGTAGAATAATTATCTAAAGCAGGGGGGTCAAACATGAGGCCCGTGGGCCAGAACCGGCCCCCGAAGGGGTCCAATCAGGCCCACTTTCCTTCCTTCCTTCTTTCCCTCCTCCCTCCCTTCCTTCCTTCCTTCCTTCCTTCCCTCCTTCCCTCCTTCCCTCCTTCCTTCCTCTCTTCCTTCCATTTTTCCTTCCTTCCTTCCTTCCTTCCTTCATTCCTTTCATCTGTCCTTCCTTCCTTCCTTCTTTCCCTCCTTCCTTCCTTCCTTCCTTCCTTCCTTCCTTCCTTCCATCTGTCCTTCCTTCCTTCCATCTGTCCTTCCATCTGTCCTTCCTTCCTTCCTTCCTTCCCTCATTCCCTCCTTCCTTCCTTTCTTACTTCCTCTCTTCCTTCCATCTGTACTTCCTTCCTTCCTTCCTTCATTCCTTCCTTCCTTCCATATGTCCTTCCTTCCTTCCGTCCTTCCTTCCTTCCTTCCTTCCTTCCATCTGTCCTTCCTTCCTTCCTTCATTCCTTCCTTCCTTCCATCTGTCCTTCCTTCCATCTGTCCTTCCTTCCTTCCTTCCTTCCTTCCCTCTTTTTAATAATCCTTCACCTCTCCGTCTCTCCTCAGGTTGGATCCTCTGTATTTCAGCGCTCAGGTTCTTTGGGTTCTGATCGGGTTCTCCGCTGTCGGCGTCTTTCTGTCGTTCTGTCGGTTCTACCTGCAGACGGATCTGATGCAGCAGCTCGCCACCGCCGTCGACCCCTGACCTCTGACCTCTGACCCCTGGAGGGGAAACCATGGCAACCGACATACAACAAACACATCTGCTTTAATATAAATATCATTATTTAGATTATATGTCGTGAAAACAGAAATAAAAGTTAAACAGATGATAAATATTTATGATTAAACATCACAGTTTCTATTTAATGTTAAATTATTATTATTATTATTATTATTATTATTATTATTATTATTTATCCTCATAACTAAAGCAGCTGTTATTAAGGGTTTATAAGCAGTAATTAATGTTTAAGACATTAATAAGCAGCATAACATTTGATTTCTATGTAATTATTCAACAAGAGCTGCAGAAAAAAATCAATGTATTAATAATTATATGTATGAATGATGTATTAAATATAACTGCAGGCCTGATGAATTATTGAAAATGATAAATTATTATAAATTATTAAAGTTAACTGCAGAATATTTTCAGTTTTTTATCTGTTTAGTTTGTTTCCAGAATGATATTTAATTTATTTAATCTAATTATTTAAGAAAAGCTGCAGAAAAAATCAATTAATAAACATTTTATTAACATTTATTACTTCTGACTTTAATTATATTCATCAATGATGTTTTACATATAAGTGCAGTCTCCTTCATTAATGACCTAATGATTTATTAACAGTGATAAATAATTATTATATTATTATTAAGTTATTAAGTCTTTAAATGTGTTGTTCCATGTGTTGACCAGCAGAGGGCGCTGTGCTGCAGCTTTAACATCAAACTGCTGAAGGTGAAACATTTCTATTTAAATAAAACACAAAAGTTATTTTAACTCATTTAATGAAGAAGAAAAACATTTATTTATAACATTATAACTTATAAAAGCTGCTGTCAGCTGTTTTTATTCCTCTGAAGTGAAAATAAAGTTTGTTTCTGTTCATTTCTGTTTGTTTCCTCCTGATTATTGTTTTCTATTTTATGTTTAACTTTTTATTACAGTTTGAGCCACGAAATTAAATAATTAAACATATTAAACATTAAACATTTAAACTGCCATCACATATAATGATCTTATACTGATATTTCCTAATTTACATACTGTATATGATGTTTACACTGTAAAAATAATGGTTCTTAAATGGTTCTATAATGGTTCTTAAATGGTTCTTAAATGGTTCTACGAAGAACCAACAGCAGCTGAAGAACCTCTTTATTTGGAGGAAGGTTCTTTGCAAACTTTATGTGGTTCTTTAACCTTCATGTCGTCCTCCCGGGTCAAATTGACCTCGTCTGTTTTGACTGTTCCTTCTTTCCTCCCTTCCTTCTTTCCTTCTTCCATCCCTCCTTCTCTCTTGCTTTCCTTCCTCTCTCTTTCCTCCCTTCCTTCTTTCCTTCCTCCATCCCCCTTTCTTCCATCCTTCTATCATTCCTTTCCTTCCTCCCTCCCTCCTTCTCTCTTTCTTTCCTCCCCCTACCTTCCTCCCTTCCTTCTTTCCTCTGTCCTTCTTTCCTTCCTTCCTCCCTTCCTCTTTTCCTTTATCCCTCCCTCCCTCCTTCCTTCTTTCCTCCCTCCCTCCTACCTTACTGTTTTCCTTTGTCCTTCCTTCCTTCCTTTCCTTCTTCACTTCCTTCTTTCCTTTCCTCCCTTCCTTCCTCTCTCCTTTCCTTCCTTCTTCCTCCCTTCCATCCTTCCTTCTTCCTCCCTTCCTTCCTTGTTTCCTTCCTTCTTCGTCCCTTCCTTCCTCCTTTCCTTCCTTCTTCTTCCCTTCCATCCTTCCTTCTTCCTCCCTTCCTTCCTTGACTCGAGGACAACAGGAGGGTTAAAGTACTAAAGGTTCTTTATTTTAAGTTATTTGGTGGCAGGTTAAAGCATTAAATTAGAGTTGAAAACATATTTTATTTTAATCTACAGATTATTTTCTGATATAAACATCTTGACATCTTGACTCCGTTACTCTGTCAGGCAAACAGTCCAGATAACAACATATGAAATGTTTTATAATAGAAGTTTAATTACTAATAAATGTAGCAAATTCTTACATTTGACATTTTGCTTAAAACCTTTAGTTTCAGCTGTGTATCAGGTTGTTGCTGTCTCGTCCAGCTGTTAACTGTTCAGATCTGGGCGTCTGAACTATAGACCGTATATAAGGTCCGAACCGTAGACCGTATATAAGGTCCGAACCGTAGACCGTATATAAGGGTCCGAACCGCAGACCGTATATGAGGTCAGAACTATAGACCGTATATAAGGTCCGAACCGTAGACCGTATATAAGGTCCGAACCGTAGACCGTATATAAGGTCCGAACCGTAGACCGTATATAAGGTCCGAAACGCAGACCGTATATAAGGGTCCGAACCGCAGACCGTATATGAGGTCAGAACTATAGACCGTATATAAGGTCCGAACCGTAGACCGTATATAAGGTCCGAACCGTAGACCGTATATAAGGTCCGAAACGCAGACCGTATATAAGGGTCCGAACCGCAGACCGTATATGAGGTCAGAACTATAGACCGTATATAAGGTCCGAAACGCAGACCGTATATAAGGTCCGAACCGTAGACCGTATATAAGGTCCGAACCGTAGACCGTATATAAGGTCCGAACCGTAGACCGTATATAAGGGTCCGAACCGCAGACCGTATATGAGGTCAGAACTATAGACCGTATATAAGGTCCGAACCGTAGACCGTATATAAGGTCCGAACCGTAGACCGTATATAAGGTCCGAAACGCAGACCGTATATAAGGGTCCGAACCGCAGACCGTATATGAGGTCAGAACTATAGACCGTATATAAGGTCCGAAACGCAGACCGTATATAAGGTCCGAACCATAGACCGTATATAAGGTCAGAACCGTAGACCGTATATAAGGGTCCGAACCGCAGACCGTATATAAGGTCCGAACCGTAGACCGTATATAAGGTCCGAAACGTAGACCGTACGTAAGGTCCGAACCGCAGACCGTATATGAGGTCAGAACCGTAGACTGTACGTAAGGTCCGAACCATAGAGACAGACTCTCAGTGATGATCAGCTGCTTGAAGACTCACAGCTGATCTGGGTCATGTGACATGATGAAGATCTGTTCGCCTGAAGCCAAAACACATTAAATTAAACTTTTATGACTTTTTCTCCTGAAGGTTTTTCTCTAATTCATATTTATTAATAACTAAGAACAAACTGTTTGCATCAAGCAGAGAATGAAACATTATTAAAGGCTGGAAGCTTAAAAACACTTAAATACGTTAATAAATAAACAATATTATCTAAGAATGTTGCCTATACATTATATTTATAGTTTTAAAAGCAGCATCAGGTTTGTTAAAATGTACATTTAGTATTTTTGTTGGTTTAATAGGAGATAAATTCAGACTGAACTCAGCGGCTCCGCAGCAAGACATCATGGATGTCCGAGTTACGCCCAAGGAAAGGAGTAATGAGGGAAGGAGGAAGGAAGGAAGGAAGGAAGGAAGGAAGGAAGGATGGAAGGAAGTGAAAGAAGGAATATTTAGAACAATTGTATTCCATTACCTTTATTTAATATAAAGTTATAATCTAAGATCATGCCAAACTAGTTGATATGGTGTTTTATTGAATATTTACTGTTTTTAAGCAAGTTGAATTATTTGGTACAAAGTTTTTATGGTTACACCACTTAGACATTTTTGCCATAATCCTCTAATATATTCTCTCTAAATGGATTAAAAGCAGAAATTTGATGCTGGGTCCACAAAAAAAGAATGTGTGAAGTTATTCATACGTTTATTTTCATATTTTAACCCTTTAAATTTAAACTAAACCACACGATCACTAACAAACATCATTGATCCATCATAGATCATTGGTCTGCAGGATCTGCTGTGTGCTGATGTGATCAAACATCTGCACACAGGAATGCACCAATAACGCTCTTCATCACGTTATTATCATGTTATCATCATCATCATCATCATCATCATCATCATCATCATCATCATGTTGTTCACAGTAAACAGAGATCAGCTGACTGCATGAACACACTGAACAGAGGAAGACTTTAATGATCTCTCTGCTGCACAATGAACTGACCCACTATTTATAGACACACACACACACACACACACACACACACACACACACACACACACACACACACACACACACACACACACACACACACACACAGGGATTGTGTGGAATGTGTATTTGTGTGTATTTTTAGATGAACAGCAGTTGTTAACTTTCCATCCACCAGCAGCTGCTTTGCTTTCTGTCACCGTCCAATCACAGCGTCCAGACCTGGTATGACATCATCCCAACAGGCCCCGCCCCCATAAAATACATGAACACCCAGCTTTGTTTGTCATCATATTTATCTACCTCTCTATCACAGGGGAGTCATTGAGAGGGTTTATTTATATTAGTTGAGAGAGAGAGAGAGACAGAGAGAAAGAGAGAGAGAGAGAGAGAGAGAGAGAGAGACAGAGAGAGAGAGACAGAGAGAGAGAGAGAGAGAGAGAGAGAGACAGAGAGAGAGAGACAGAGAGAGAGAGAGAGAGAGAGAGAGAGACAGAGAGAGAGAGACAGAGAGACAGAGAGAGAGAGAGAGAGAGAGAGGGGGAGAGAGACAGAGAGAGAGAGAGTGAGACAGAGAGAGAGAGAGACAGAGAGAGAGACAGAGAGAGAGAGAGATAGAGAGAGACAGAGAGAGGGGGAGAGAGACAGAGAGAGAGCACTAATTGAAGTGACTCATCTTCTGCACACCTGATCCAATTAAGAACCAGATTCTGATCCACAGAAACTAATCTGTGTGTGTGTGTGTGTGTGTGTGTGTGTGTGTGTGTGTGTGTGTGTGTGTGTGTGTGTGTGTGTGTGTGTTGTGTGTGTAAACCAGGTGTGTTTTAATTGGATCACGTTTGCAATGAGAAAGATTAAACAGACAGTTTCAGAGAAGAGGAGACAGACTGCTGCTGCTGTTGAATGTCCAGGTGTTGCTGAGGATTCTGGGTAATGTAGTCTAATCCATTATAACAGTAATGGAGAGTAAGTAGTTAAATATAACGTCATATCATTTAATTATAAAATAAATATAAGTGTAATCTGTTCCAGTTACTGATGGACATGTTGATGATTATAAAGGAGGTTACATCTGAAGTCAGACCTTTAAGATTTTACTCATGTTTTTAATATTTATAGTAAATATTTAGTAAATAAATCATGACGTGGGTTTATTTGGAGCACACATGGGATTAAATGGCGACACAGTACTGATTAAGCTCCTTGCCAGACTTTTTGTTGTTGTCTTTCCTTCTTTCCATCCTTCCTTCTCTTCCTTCCTTCCTTCCTTCCTTCTCTTCCTTCTTTCCATCCTTCCTTCCTTCCTTCTTTCCTTCCTTCCTTCCTTCCTTCCTTCCTTCCTTCCTTCCTTCCTTCCTTCCTTCCTTCCTTCCATCTCTTTAATAATCCGTCCCACATCGGATCAGATTGAGCTGTTTGTGGCCCTTAAACTAAAATGAATTTAACCCTCCTGCTCTGCAGAGTAACACATCTGTGCTCAACGAAGGTTAAAAACACAACAAACTGCTTCATTACTGCCATATTTGTGTCGGTATTTGTGTTGAACTGTTTCTACTGAGGCAGAGCAGCAGCAGAGCAACAGAGTAGCAGCAGCAGAGCAGCAGAGTAGTAGAGTAGCAGAGCAGCAGAGTAGCAGAGCAGCAGAGTAGCAGAGTAGCAGAGCAGCAGAGCGGCAGAGTAGCAGAGCAGCAGAGTAGCAGAGTAGTAGCAGAGCAGCAGAGTAGCAGAGTGGCAGAGCGGCAGAGCAGCAGAGCAGCAGAGTAGCAGAGTAGCAGCAGAGTAGCAGCAGCAGAGCAGCAGAGTAGCAGAGTAGTAGCAGAGCGGCAGAGCAACAGAGCAGCAGAGCAGCAGAGTAGCAGCAGCAGAGCGGCAGAGCGGCAGAGCAGCAGAGCAGCAGAGCAGCAGAGTAGCAGAGTAGTAGCAGAGCGGCAGAGCAGCAGAGCAGCAGAGCAGCAGAGTAGCAGCAGCAGAGCGGCAGAGCGGCAGAGCAGCAGAGCAGCAGAGCAGCAGAGTAGCAGAGTAGTAGCAGAGCGGCAGAGCAGCAGAGTAGCA
>NC_084978.1:831152-843652 GCF_963691925.1 Scomber scombrus | reverse complement strand
ACTCGCTGAGAATCACAAGTTTCCACTGCAGCTCTTATCTTCAAATAACTTCAACATCTGTGCTGTGGCTGTTATCTGTGATGGAAAGTACACAGAGACGCTTAAAGCTGCAACAACAGGGTTTAACTAAGGCTCAGTTCAGGTTTAACTAAGTCTCAGTGCAGGTTTAACTAAGTCTCAGTGCAGGTTTAATAAAGTCTCAGTGCAGGTTTAATAAAGTCTCAGTGCAGGTTTAACTAAGTCTCAGTGCAGGTTTAAATAAAGTCTCAGTGCAGGTTTAATAAAGTCTCAGTGCAGGTTTAATAAAGTCTCAGTGCAGGTTTAAATAAAGTCTCAGTGCAGGTTTAAATAAAGTCTCAGTGCAGGTTTAAATAAAGGCTCAGTGCAGGTTTAAATAAAGTCTCAGTGCAGGTTTAAATAAAGGCTCAGTGCAGGTTTAATAAAGTCTCAGTGCAGGTTTAAATAAAGGCTCAGTGCAGGTTTAAATAAAGGCTCAGTGCAGGTTTAATAAAGTCTCAGTGCAGGTTTAATAAAGTCTCAGTGCAGGTTTAATAAAGGCTCAGTGCAGGTTTAATAAAGTCTCAGTGCATGTTTAACTAAGTCTCAGTGCAGGTTTAATAAAGTCTCAGTGCAGGTTTAAATAAAGTCTCAGTGCAGGTTTAACTAAGTCTCAGTGCAGGTTTAATAAAGTCTCAGTGCAGGTTTAATAAAGTCTCAGTGCAGGTTTAAATAAAGTCTCAGTGCAGGTTTAATAAAGTCTCAGTGCAGGTTTAATAAAGTCTCAGTGCAGGTTTAATAAAGTCTCAGTGCAGGTTTAATAAAGTCTCAGTGCAGGTTTAACTAAGTCTCAGTGCAGGTTTAATAAAGTCTCAGTGCAGGTTTAATAAAGTCTCAGTGCAAGTTTAATAAAGTCTCAGTGCAGGTTTAATAAAGTCTCAGTGCAGGTTTAATAAAGTCTAAATTAACTTTAGTGGAACATCTCTACCTTTATGTCCACTGTGGAACAATCCCTTGTTTACTGCAGGTGGCAGCAGCATAATATAAATCGGTTGGACAAAGTGATTAGCGATGGCAAAATGATCCTGCTCAATGATTTAAAATATAAAAATATGGGCTGTTCAGAGTTCAGACTAAACATGGTGAAGCAGCTTTTACACAACTGGAACAAACTACCAGATCTGAGCATCATGAACTGAGATCATGTTTAAATCCAAACACGTCTCTTCTCCTGTGTTTATGATTGAGCTCTTTATTTCAAAGCACTTTAACTTTTAATCTTTCATTTGCACTCTATGTCCTTTTAATGATTTTAAAGCAAATCATTATTTTATGCTGCAACCTTATATTTAATGCTCTATTCTAGTATTTTATTTCCCTCTCTTTCTATTTTTCTGTACTTTGTTTTTTTCCCCATTATTAATGGGGTTTTGGTTTTTAATTGTATGTTTTAATGTTTACATGTTTTTACTATTATTGGGTTTTATTTTTATTTCTCAAATTGCATGTTTTTATGTTTTTATGTTTTTTTATTTCCAATTCTTACTGTTAAATGTTTGTTTTATGTAAAGCACATTGAGTTTCCCCTTGGTATGAAATGTGCTATATAAATAAAACTGCTTTGTCTTGAATGCTAATAAATGATCTCAGTGGGTTTACATTTGTATTATTTCCCTATTATCTATTTTTAAGGTGAATTAATAATATTTACAGATGAATAATAGCATATTAAACAGCAGCAGAGCTTCTTAATGTGCACTGTTTATTTTAAAGAGATTAATAAATACATTAATGAATTAATAAATCATGAAATCATTTATTTTAACATTATGTGTGTCTCTGTTAACAGTTTCTCACCTACAGATGTGCAGGTTAACTTTCACTCTTTCTATATAAGAACAAACTAAAAAGCATCTGATTAAACCTCATGTGGAGACATGTGGCAGCCAGACCTAAAAATAAGATCACATCATGCAGCATGAATGTTTTCAGTCTGAGTTTAATATCAGAACAAATCAGGATCATAATAAAATGTTTCTGCTCATAAAAACATGAAGGCGGGAATTAGTTCTGCAGCTTTTAAAAGTTAGAAAACAAACATGAGGTCAGCTGCCTGTCAGCTACTCTCTGCATTACGGTAACGGTTTAAATCACAGACAATAGAGCCGCTACTGCGCATGTCACAGTCTGAAACAATGTTACCTTCAAGCTCGGTGGGAAATGACAGTTTCAAAGCTTTGGTGCTGTGAAAGTAGAAAAGGTGTGGCTGAAATAAAGAAACAAAACTCTTTCTGTTTTCTGCATTTATTGTTTGTTAAAACTTCATCTTTAAACCTAAAACATCTCTATTACACAACAACTGAGAACATGAAGTCAGTGATACTGAGAAAACAACTTAAATCAATAAGTAGTATAGTGACATAACATACTGTCATCAATCACTACTTTATATAAAGTACCTCAAACTGTACTACAGTAAAGTACAAGTACCTCAAACTGTACTACAGTAAAGTACAAGTACCTCAAACTGTACTACAGTAAAGTACAAGTACCTCTAACTGTACTACAGTAAAGTACAAGTACCTCAAACTGTACTGCAGTAAAGTACAAGTACCTCAAACTGTACTATAGTAAAGTACAAGTACCTCAAACTGTACTACAGTAAAGTACAAGTACCTCAAACTATACTGCAGTAAAGTACAAGTACCTCTAACTGTACTACAGTAAAGTACAAGTACCTCAAACTGTACTATAGTAAAGTACAAGTACCTCAAACTGTATTACAGTAAAGTACAAGTACCTCAAACTGTACTACAGTAAAGTACAAGTACCTCAAACTATACTGCAGTAAAGTACAAGTACCTCTAACTGTACTACAGTAAAGTACAAGTACCTCAAACTGTACTACAGTGAAGTACAAGTACATCAAACTGTAGTACAGTAAAGTACAATTACCTCAAACTGTACTTAAACACAGTACTAGAGTAACTATACTAAGTTATTTCTTATATATTATTTATTATAACAGATGACCAATTCCTTTTTAAAATCGTTACTGAGTGTCCCTGAACGCCTCTGCGGGAACTAGCCCCGCCCCCCTCTGCTGCCGGCGGTGCGTTCACGGACCTTGTTCCGGAGAGTTTGAAAGTTGTCAACAGAGTGAAGCAGCACGACGGAGCCGAGCAGCGGAGCGAGAGAGCGGCTTCAACCGGACAGAGCAGCTCGGAGGAGGGATGGGCTGCAGCCACAGCACGGTGAGCACCTCCGGTTCTCGGTTCCCGGTTAGAAAGTCGGTTAGTTTCGGGGTGTTTGAAGCTCATCAGCAGGCGGCCGGTTGCTCCACATGCAGGAGATGAGCTGCGGATAACGGACCGTGTGCTGCTCTCACTGCACAACGCACTAATTATACATAATAATCTGGGTTTAACAGCCAGAGACTAACATGCATCTGAGGATTTATCGACACGTTTAGTCTGGAAACAGAAACGTTTGTGTGTTTTTTGTGTGTTTTCTTTCACATCTGTTTTGAATCTGGCACCGTGGAGCCTCTTTCCCACGGTGCTGCTCGAAGATGGACCCTCACCCACATCACCTCTCTCACTTTAATCTAAACTCTAAACTAAACTTTAATCTCTAGAATAGGAACAGCACGCAGGTTAAAGTGAGTTTGAGGCGCTTTTATTGTATTTAAATCAGTTTAATAATAATAAAACTCTCCTCAGTAACTTCCCTTTGAAACTTTCACATTCGGGTAAAGTTCCGTTTAAAAGCCGGAAAAAGAAAAAGAAAAGAAAAGTTTCTAAATGGAAACTTTAATCTGAGATTTGGTGATTTTATCTTTAATTTCTACATATTTAAATATTTAAATGCAACTTAAAGTTTATACATGTGACTGTGTGTGTGTGTGTGTGTGTGTGTGTGTGTTACTCTGTGTGTGTGTGTGTGTGTGTGTGTGTGTGTTACTCTGTGTGTGTGTGTGTGTGTGTGTGTGTGTGTTACTCTGTGTGTGTGGGTGTGTGTGTGTGTGTGTGTTACTCTGTGTGTGTGGGTGTTACTCTGTGTGTGTGTGTGTGTGTGTGTGTGTGTGTGTGTGTGTGTGTGTGTGTGTGTGTGTGTGTGTGTGTGTGTGTGTGTAATGTTCCTTTAGTTTGCTGTGTGTGCTCACTCTGTTCTTTTGGTTCTATCTGTTCTGTTCTGTGTGATTCAGGGTCAGTATCAGTGTTGAGAGGAACCGTGTGTGTGTGTGTGTGTGTGTGTGTGTGTGTGTGTGTGTGCGTGTAGTTGTGTGTAGTTGTGTAGCAGCTGTTGTCATCCAGCAGTTATTGATAGAAACTGACGGAGCAGCCAAAGCTTCATGTGGGTCACTGGTTTCCAAACTGAGGTCCGAGGGCCTCGAGGTGACCGCTGGAGTTCTGATTATTGATCCAGTTAAAGTTCCTCCTGTTCTCCTTAAAGTTCCTCCTGTTAAAGTTCCTCCTGTTCTCCTTAAAGTTCCTCCTGTTCCTCTTAAAGTTCCTCCTGTTCTTCTTAAAGTTCCTCCTGTTCTCCTTAAAGTTCCTCCTGTTAAAGTTCCTCCTGTTCTCCTTAAAGTTCCTCCCCTAAAGTTCCTCCTGTTCCCCTTAAAGTTCCTCCTGTTCTCCTTAAAGTTCCTCCTGTTCTCCTTAAAGTTCCTCTTAAAGTTCCTCCTGTTCTCCTTAAAGTTCCTCCTGTTCTCCTTAAAGTTCCTCCTGTTCTCCTTAAAGTTCCTCTTAAAGTTCCTCCTGTTCTCCTTAAAGTTCCTCCTGTTCTCCTTAAAGTTCTTCCTGTTCCTCTTAAAGTTCCTCTTGTTCTCCTTAAAGTTCCTCCTGTTAAAGTTCCTCCTGTTCTCCTTAAAGTTCCTCCTGTTAAAGTTCCTCCTGTTAAAGTTCCTCTTGTTCTCCTTAAAGTTCCTCCTGTTAAAGTTCCTCCTGTTCTTCTTAAAGTTCCTCCTCCATCCATCCATCCATCTTCTTTCCGCTTATCCGGGGTCGGGTCGCGGGGGCAGCAGCCTAAGCAGGGAAACCCAGACTTCCCTCTCCCCAGCCACTTCGTCCAGCGATGGCATTCCCAGGCCAGCGGAGAGACATAGTCTCTCCAGCGTGTCCTGGGTCTTCCCCGGGGTCTCCTACCGGTGGGACGTGCCCTGAACACCTCACCCGGGAGGCGTCCGGAAGGCATCCTTACTAGATGCCCGAGCCACCTCATCTGGCTCTTAAAGTTCCTCCTGTTCTCCGTAAAGTTCCTCTTGTTCTCCTTAAAGTTCCTCCTGTTCTCCTTAAAGTTCCTCCTGTTCTCCTTAAAGTTCCTCTTGTTCTCCTTAAAGTTCCTCCTGTTCTCCTTAAAGTTCCTCCTGTTCTCCTTAAAGTTCCTCTTGTTCTCCCTAAAGTTCCTCTTAAAGTTCCTCCTGTTAAAGTTCCTCCTGTTCTTCTTAAAGTTCCTCCTGTTCTCCTTAAAGTTCCTCCTGTTAAAGTTCCTCCTGTTCTCCTTAAAGTTCCTCCTGTTAAAGTTCCTCCTGTTCTCCTTAAAGTTCCTCTTGTTCTCCTTAAAGTTCCTCCTGTTCTCCTTAAAGTTCCTCCTGTTCTCCTTAAAGTTCCTCTTGTTCTCCCTAAAGTTCCTCTTAAAGTTCCTCCTGTTAAAGTTCCTCCTGTTCTCCTTAAAGTTCCTCCTGTTCTCCTTAAAGTTCCTCTTGTTCTCCTTAAAGTTCCTCCTGTTCTCCTTAAAGTTCCTCTTGTTCTCCCTAAAGTTCCTCTTAAAGTTCCTCCTGTTAAAGTTCCTCCTGTTCTTCTTAAAGTTCCTCCTGTTCTCCTTAAAGTTCCTCCTGTTAAAGTTCCTCCTGTTCTCCTTAAAGTTCCTCCTGTTCTCCTTAAAGTTCCTCCTGTTAAAGTTCCTCCTGTTAAAGTTCCTCCTGTTCTCCTTAAAGTTCCTCCTGTTAAAGTTCCTCCTGTTCTCCTTAAAGTTCCTCCTGTTCTCCTTAAAGTTCCTCCTGTTCCTCTTAAAGTTCCTCCTGTTCTCCTTAAAGTTCCTCCTGTTCTCCTTAAAGTTCCTCCTGTTCTCCTTAAAGTTCCTCCTGTTAAAGTTCCTCCTGTTCTCCCTAAAGTTCCTCTTAAAGTTCCTCCTGTTAAAGTTCCTCCTGTTCTCCTTAAAGTTCCTCCTGTTCTCCTTAAAGTTCCTCTTGTTCTCCTTAAAGTTCCTCCTGTTCTCCTTAAAGTTCCTCTTGTTCTCCCTAAAGTTCCTCTTAAAGTTCCTCCTGTTAAAGTTCCTCCTGTTCTCCGTAAAGTTCCTCTTGTTCTCCTTAAAGTTCCTCCTGTTCTCCTTAAAGTTCCTCCTGTTCTCCTTAAAGTTCCTCTTGTTCTCCTTAAAGTTCCTCCTGTTCTCCTTAAAGTTCCTCCTGTTCTCCTTAAAGTTCCTCTTGTTCTCCCTAAAGTTCCTCCTGTTCCTCTTAAAGTTCCTCCTGTTAAAGTTCCTCCTGTTCTCCTTAAAGTTCCTCCTGTTCTCCTTAAAGTTCCTCTTGTTCTCCTTAAAGTTCCTCCTGTTCTCCTTAAAGTTCCTCCTGTTCTCCTTAAAGTTCCTCTTGTTCTCCCTAAAGTTCCTCTTAAAGTTCCTCCTGTTAAAGTTCCTCCTGTTCTTCTTAAAGTTCCTCCTGTTCTCCTTAAAGTTCCTCCTGTTAAAGTTCCTCCTGTTCTCCTTAAAGTTCCTCCTGTTAAAGTTCCTCCTGTTCTCCTTAAAGTTCCTCTTGTTCTCCTTAAAGTTCCTCCTGTTCTCCTTAAAGTTCCTCCTGTTCTCCTTAAAGTTCCTCTTGTTCTCCCTAAAGTTCCTCTTAAAGTTCCTCCTGTTAAAGTTCCTCCTGTTCTCCTTAAAGTTCCTCCTGTTCTCCTTAAAGTTCCTCTTGTTCTCCTTAAAGTTCCTCCTGTTCTCCTTAAAGTTCCTCTTGTTCTCCCTAAAGTTCCTCTTAAAGTTCCTCCTGTTAAAGTTCCTCCTGTTCTTCTTAAAGTTCCTCCTGTTCTCCTTAAAGTTCCTCCTGTTAAAGTTCCTCCTGTTCTCCTTAAAGTTCCTCCTGTTCTCCTTAAAGTTCCTCCTGTTAAAGTTCCTCCTGTTAAAGTTCCTCCTGTTCTCCTTAAAGTTCCTCCTGTTAAAGTTCCTCCTGTTCTCCTTAAAGTTCCTCCTGTTCTCCTTAAAGTTCCTCCTGTTCCTCTTAAAGTTCCTCCTGTTCTCCTTAAAGTTCCTCCTGTTCTCCTTAAAGTTCCTCCTGTTCTCCTTAAAGTTCCTCCTGTTAAAGTTCCTCCTGTTCTCCTTAAAGTTCCTCTTAAAGTTCCTCCTGTTAAAGTTCGTCCTGTTCTCCGCAGAGAAAGAAAAGCAGCAGAGTTTCACATCTGGAAACATAGAAGCAGTAAAATGTTTATTTATATATTTATATCTGACACTTCTTCATCATCTTCTTCTTCATCAGCTGTTAAAATGTTAAAATGAGACTTTAATGTTTATTTACTGTTTATCGGTTTAAACTAACGAGATGAAACTCAACGAGCCGCCTGATGAATCAGCTGATTGCAGATAAAAAGAAGAGAAATGATTTAAAGTTTCTGTTTTATCGTTCAGAAAGAAAAACATGAAGCTGAATGTTTCTGCAGGTTTCAGTCTGGAAACATTTCAATGTTTTATCTTAAAAAACAGATTTATCTTCTCTGTGAAGATAAAAACAGACGTTTACTCTTTATAACGTTTATTCTTTATAACTCTCACTGTTTCCTGCAGGTTCATACTGGACTGTGATTGGCTATAAACTAGGTGTGATGTCACAGATCCTGCAGGTTCATACTGGACTGTGATTGGCTATAAACTAGGTGTGATGTCACAGATCCTGCAGGTTCATACTGGACTGTGATTGGCTGTAAACTAGGTGTGATGTCACAGATCCTGCAGGTTCATACTGGACTGTGATTGGCTATAAACTAGGTGTGATGTCACAGATCCTGCAGGTTCATACTGGACTGTGATTGGCTGTTAACTAGGTGTGATGTCACAGATACTGCAGGTTCATACTGGACTTTGATTGGCTGTAAACTAGGTGTGATGTCACAGATCCTGCAGGTTCATACTGGACTGTGATTGGCTGTAAACTAGGTGTGATGTCACAGGTCCTGCAGGTGCGTCAGTGAGATTAAAGATTAACGCTGAGCTCAGAGAACCTGAAATACACTAGAACCAGGTTCTGATCTGTGTCTGAGGAACCACTCAGAACACCCAGAACATGTTCCTCACAGAACAGTAGAGAGGAGAACAGGACAGAACAGGACAGAACAGGACAGTATAAAACAGAGTACAACAGTGTAGAACAGTAGAACATATCTTAGTAGAACCTAGAACATAGCTACAGCTCTTATGTAATATAAGTCAGAGTAAACAGTAGAACCTAGAACCTATCAGAGCAGAGCTCTTATGTAATATAAGTCTGTGTAAACAGTAGAACAGTAGCTCAGTAGAACCTAGAACCTATCAGAGCTGCAGCTCTTATATAAGTCAGAGTAAACAGTAGAACCTAGAACCTATCAGAGCTGCAGCTCTTATATAAGTCAGAGTAAACAGTAGAACAGTAGAACCTAGAACCTATCAGAGCAGAGCTGCAGCTCTTATGTAATAGAGCCTCTGAGTAAACAGTAGAACCTAGAACCTATCAGAGCAGAGCTGCAGCTCTTATGTAATAGAGCCTCTGAGTAAATCTTGTCTCAGAATAGAAACAGATCAGTGTGAAGCTGCTGATCATCAGCTCAGAGAGATTTAATATGAAACAGCTGATTCTCTGCTGCTGTTACACATCTGATCATATCATCATAATAATAATAATAATAATAATAATAATAATAATAATAATAATAATATATAATAATAAAAATAACAATATGATCTCATAGTTTCATGTTTTCTTCACTGAATGTTTACAGACATTTTAATGAACTGTATTATACAATTTGTGTTATTTTTTGTAATATAGGTCAGTGACAAATAGGTATTGGTAAGATGATGAATTAATTAAATAATTGCTCAAGTTATTAATAAGGGAAAACATGCTCATAATGAACAGGTTGAAGCTTGTAAAACATGATTATTTGAAGCTTTAAGTGACAAATGATCATAAACTGAATATTTGTGGATTTTAAACGTTGATCAGACAAAAATGAGACATTTGAAGACGTCAGCTTGGACTTAAAGAAGTTAAAAAGACATTTTTCACAGTTTTTTGGACATTTAATAGATGAAATGATTCATTAATAATAAGAATAACAACAGGTTTAAGTGCAGCCTGTGATTGTGAGCAGTGTTAACTTGCTGTAAACACTCTGGAGTCTCTGCAGCTGGTTTCTCACCTGCAGCGCTCTGATTGGCTGCCGTCCAGATGTTGTGCTGATGTGACAGTTCCAGTTTTCCACTGTGAGTTTATGTCTGCAGCGAGGCAGCGAGGCTCAGAGCAAAACGTCTGTTTAACACATGAAAACCACACAGAAGCTGCTGCTGGAAAACAAGTTAAACCGATTTAAAGCTTAAAAACCAAAACACTGCTCAGTCTGAACCAGGCAGGGAGCTCTGGTCCTCTGATATGAGGCCGACGCGGAAGTAACTTAAAACTGCATTCTATCAAAAGGCCACCAGGGGGCGACCGTTTTGGTGTCAAAAGGACTTCCGTCTCTATACAAGTCAATGGAGAATTCACCAACTTCTCACTTGATTTCTAACCTCAGTAAACGTTTTCAAAATGTGTTTATGGTCTCAATCGCTAGTTTAAAGCCTTCTTCAATGCAGTATGATGTTCATTTGGGACATTTTGGCCTCCCTGATTTTATATGTGACGATAAAGCAGGGTATGCATTAGGGCGTGGCTACGTGGTGATTGACAGGTTGATTGGTTCACAGGTTCAGGAGGGCGCCTCATGCTCCTCCTGATGCCCATATAAGTAGAATCCCTGTTTTTATTTTTCCCAGCATGCACCTGAAATGTTCAAGATGGCGCTGCTCAGATCCGATACTTTTGGCCTCCGAGCAGCAGTCCACAAACCAATGGGTGAGGTCACGGATGTTACGTCCATTATATATACAGTCTATGGTCTGAACTCCTCACTAACTGTCTGCTGCTGTTTTTACCTTTTAAAAACTCAAAATTATCTACAGGAAGTTACTGTAAGAAAATGGGAAGTTAAAGTTCTTAGAGGGCAAAACATCCAACGTATGAGGAAGTGTGAGATAGTTACTGTCTGCATGAGTTAATACAGTAAAGTCCCAACAATCAACTGGTGGAAACAAAACCTAAAAAACCCCAAACACTCTAATAAGACAAAAAATATTTAATAAATAATAATAAAATACTCCGTGTGCAAAAAAAGTGCCAGAAAAAGTCCCTAAAGATATAAAAACACCTAAAGAAACGAACATAAGATATTAATCTATTAGTGCCACGAGTATTGGGTGACATGGTCCTTTATTTTGAAGAGTTTGTTCCTTTATTTTGAAGAGTTTGTTCCTTTATTTTGAAGAGTTTGTTCCTTTATTTTGAAGAGTTTGCAACATTTTTTAAAATAGTTTTTGAACAACCACCGAGGAATAATATAAATCAGTTAGTTATTGTTTTAAACTGAGAATCGAGTCTGAATCTAACCAAATATTCTCACATCAAAGACTTTTCTGACGCTGATGTGAGACGAAGAAAAAACAACTAATTCTCACATTTGAAGCATCGAACCAACAAAAATCTTTGTTAGTTTCTATCAGCTGATCGTCAGTAAAACACTGATTATTATTGATCGATGTCACTGTGTGGCTCAAAGATAATCAATACTCAGTTATCAGTTATCAGAGGTCAGAGGTCAGGAGACGACCCGATGATGATGTCATTGGTATTTCGGGTAAAGTTTACGATGCAGCGAGTCTCAATCTGAGGTTTAAATAAGGTTGTTTACTCAGTGATCATGTGACTGAAATACAACAGTCACATGATCACTGAGCTTTATGTGTTCATGCAACCAGACGTTTGATTCTGAAGCATCTTTGCTCATAAAAGTGATGTTTTCTGATGTTTTCTGATGTTTTCTGGTGTTTTCTGATGTTTTCTGATGTTTTCTGAGCTGTTTGTGCAGTAAAGTTGCAAAAAAAGGAAAATATAATAATGCACCTTTTAAAAGATAAAAGGGATCAGTGATGATGTAAGTTGATGCAGGAAAGTTTTCAGCTCTATTAAACATCCTGCAGATTTCTTGAATTTGCATTAATTATTAATTATTGATCTGATCTGATCGTAGTCTCCTGAAGGAACCAATGAGAGAAGAGCGTCGCGTCTTTAAAGGATCATATTAACGACAGCTGTTTATTGTTAGTGGAATAATTAATATGATGTCTGGTTGGTGGTTTATTGTTTAGTGCAGTTTATTAAAGAGAAGCCAGAAAAAAAGTGACTTGTTTGTTTGGATAGAGTCTGATTCACTGAGATAATACAGAGCAGTAAACAGAGTGTAGAGTTTGGTTAGTGTGTGTTTTACACTAATAACAACAGCAGCAGTATTTAAATGAGAGTTTAGACGAGCAGAAATGTGATCTGATGGAATTAAAGCTTCTAGTGGAAGAAGTTAACAAACATATTGAGTAAAACCACAAATATTAAACTCCAACAATATGAACACAGGTGGAAATAAAACCTGTTGTGTGTGTATTGTGTCATTGTGTCTCCGTCTCCTCGTCTCCATGGCAACAGCAGGTTAATACCTGCCCTTCTAACTTATGATTTATAGACACAGTTACCGTCACCAACATTACCTTCAGGTCTGATTAATGTGTGATTAATTATTAACATTATGGGAAACGTATTAAATGGACAGCAGGTTTTATATCTTCCATCTTTGAAAGACTCATTTATATTTACAGGTGATATAAAGTAAACATCCAGTTATATTTAAGCTCTGAATCATCAGAGACTCCACGATACGATATCATCACCATACTTGTGTCACAATATAATATAATGTGATTTTAAATATATTGCGATATGCTGCAATATATAACAATTAATTCCCTTTTTTCACTTGTTATCCCTTTATTGGGCGAATAACTATATTTGGTAATTCCTGTAAACATCTGACAGCCTCCCCGTGTCTCTGTGAGGCTGTAGAACCGTGCAGAGTTTCTATATATGGACTTTATGGAAATGTTTTACCTTATAGACGGCAGAGAACCATATATGGTAACTTCATTGACCTACTGTAGTAATTACAACAAAACAATGAAAAACATTGAAAAACGTCATGTAGTATCCCATAATAACTCTCTAGGGTTGACATGTATTTCTCTCTATAAAGGGTTAAACTAACCTCAAAGGAAAAACACTTAAATGTTTATGTTTAAATTCCTATAATAAGATTGATCCTTGGCGTCTGTGTATCGGTATAACACCGTCATGCTAAATATCGCGATACTTCTTCTGTATTTTACGATGTTTACAGCAAACA
>NC_084978.1:806152-826152 GCF_963691925.1 Scomber scombrus | reverse complement strand
ATCTTACCAACACTTATTATTACTAACCTGTATAACTAAAGGCGAGGCTGCTTTGAGTGACAGGTGGTTGCATCACAGGGACGTCGCTACCATGGCAACAACGTTAACTAGGTAACATAACAATGGTGTAACTCCAGATTCACAGGTTAAAGGCGTAGCGTCTCTATTTCAGTGTTTCAGTTCATGAAAGTTGATCATAACATTTTGGTCTTATTGAGCTTTTAATAATAATAATAATAAACTTTATTTATAAAGCAGCTTTCATACAGGAGATGTAGCTCAAAGTGTTTTACAGAGAAACATAAAAAATACAATAAGTTAAAGTGACACTAATTAAAAGCCAGATTAAATATATGTTTTAATCTCTTAGAGTTTAAAGTAGATTTGCTCATTTTGGAGCATAATTAAAGAAAGCTGCACTTCTTATTTTCTTGTTGCTTATGTTCTGTGTGATGATCTGATTGGTTGAGGGTCTGTAAATGAAGTCTGGAGGCTGAATGTTTGTGCTATAATACCGTCGGCCTGTAATGATGCCTGGCTCGATGGTTTGGAGGAAATCACTCACGTCGCTGTTTGTGGTTCATTTTACTACATGCTGTTAAAGTGCAGCAGCAGCAGTGAGGCGTTCAGGGACAGAGCTGAGTATCGGTCAAACACAAACACTGTAATTCAACATGTAAACTCAGTGCAGCCGTTTGATGACGAGTTACAGTCAGTGACTCTGATTCAGGAGATGAGTCGCTGTGGAAACCCCGACATCACACTGACTCAGACGTTCATGACGTTTGTTGTGTGACGGATGTTTTTTTAGATCGCTGTGAATCTGTCATCAGCTGTTCTTTGTGTTCAGTGTTGATCTGAGATGTTGAACATGATAAACATTATACTCGCTCATTCTCCTGGTGAACACGTGGAAAAGTCTTGTTTGGATGTTATTTTATGACACAATAAAACTGAACTGAGCTGCATTGCTCTACACTTCATGTAGAGCGATGCAAACAAAACGTCAAATGGTGTAACCACAAAAGAATGATAATTACATATTTTATCACCTACAGTGTATTTAAGTGGACTTATACTAATAATGACTTCATTTAAAACATGTAAATGTTTCCTGATCTCCATGGTAACCCAGAGTAAATGTAATATTTAGAACAATTGTATTCCATTACCTTTATTTAATATAAAGTTATAATGTAAGATCATGCCAAACTAGTTGATATGGTGTTTTATTGACAATTTACTGTTTTTAAGCAAGTTGAATTATTTGGTACAAAGTTTTTATGGTTACACCACTTAGACATTTTTGCCATAATCCTCTAATATATTCTCTCTAAATGGAATAAAAGCAGAAACTTGATGCTGGGACCACAAAAAAAGAATGTGTGCAAGTTATTCATACGTTTATTTTATCATTTTAACCCTTTAAATCTGACTAAACATCAATGACCCTTTCATAAGTTTAAACCTTTATAAAATGTAAACAGAGACCAAAGCTGTAAAATAGTTAATTATAACACAGAGGATTGTTGGGATTGACTCACGTTTGGAGCCTCTAGTGGCCGTCCGAGGAACTGCATGTTTTGGATCTGAATGTCCTTTTTATTTTTAATCAGCAGCTCAAACAAACAAAGTTGAGCAGCTGAAGTTACGTAATAATGAAACAACAGAGGAAGAAAAACAGTGAAAGCTTCAGGCGTCAGTCATGTGAGGACTAATGAAGCTGGCAGAGTCACACTCAGCTTTCATAACAAGCTCTGCTCCAGTTTAACACCAGACCTGCAGCTGGGGGGGTCAGGAGGGGGTCGGGGGTGGTCGGGACAGACGATGCAGGTCCAGGTCCCAAAAGCCTTCTGATGTTTGTCATTAATAGATTTAACTGATTAATAAACAACAGCTGGTTGGGTTCCACATGTAGATGAATATAGTTAAAGAGCAGATTCTCCTGCTAGAGGAAAACAGGTTGGTAGTCATTCCTCATAAACTGTATACTGAATAAATTCCCTTTTAATTAGTAATGAAAGCCTAAAGTGTCAGGTAGGAATAGAGATGTTTTACTCTCCTTCAGCTGATTCTGTTATAAAGATATGAGCCGTCTAATATGTGACATCGTCCCCATCGTGAGGTTCGTAGTAAGACACCATGGAGGTTCGTAGTAAGACACCATGGACGTTGGTAGTAAGACACCGTGGAGGTTGGTAGTAAGACACTATGAGGTTGGTAGTAAGACACCATGGACGTTGGTAGTAAGATACCATGGAGGTTCGTAGTAAGACACTATGGGGTTGGTAGTAAGACACCATGGACGTTGGTAGTAAGACACTGTGGAGGTTGGTAGTAAGACACCGTGGAGGTTGGTAGTAAGATACCATGGAGGTTCGTAGTAAGACACTATGGGGTTGGTAGTAAGACACCATCGAGGTTGGTAGTAAGACACTGTGGAGGTTGGTAGTAAGACACCGTGGAGGTTGGTAGTAAGACACTGTGGAGGTTGGTAGTAAGACACCATGGAGGTTGGTAGTAAGACATCATGGAGGTTGGTAGTAAGACACTGTGGAGGTTGGTAGTAAGACACCATGGAGGTTGGTAGTAAGACACCATGGAGGTTGGTAGTAAGACATCGTGGAGGTTGGTAGTAAGACACCGTGGAGGTTGGTAGTAAGACACTGTGGAGGTTGGTAGTAAGACACTGTGGAGGTTGGTAGTAAGACACCATGGAGGTTGGTAGTAAGACACCATGGAGGTTGGTAGTAAGATACTATGGAGGTTGGTAGTAAGACACTATGAGGTTGGTAGTAAGACACCATGGAGGTCGGTAGTAAGACACTATGGGGTTGGTAGTAAGACACCATGGAGGTTGGTAGTAAGACACTGAGGTTGGTAGTAAGACATCATGGAGGTTGGTAGTAAGACACCATGGAGGTTGTTAGTAAGACATCATGGAGGTTGGTAGTAAGACACTGTGGAGGTTGGTAGTAAGACACCATGGAGGTTGGTAGTAAGACACCATGGAGGTTGGTAGTAAGACATCATGGAGGTTGGTAGTAAGACACTGTGGAGGTTGGTAGTAAGACACCGTGGAGGTTGGTAGTAAGACACTGTGGAGGTTGGTAGTAAGACACCATGGAGGTTGGTAGTAAGACACCATGGAGGTTGGTAGTAAGATACTATGGAGGTTGGTAGTAAGACACTATGAGGTTGGTAGTAAGACACCATGGAGGTTGGTAGTAAGACACTATGAGGTTGGTAGTAAGACACTATGAGGTTGGTAGTAAGACACCATGGACGTTGGTAGTAAGACACCATGGAAGTTGGTAGTAAGACACCATGGAGGTTGGTAGTAAGACACCATGGAGGTTGGTAGTAAGACACCATGGAGGTTGGTAGTAAGACACTATGAGGTTGGTAGTAAGACACCATGGAGGTTGGTAGTAAGACACCATGGAGGTTGGTAGTAAGACACCATGGAGGTTGGTAGTAAGACATCATGGAGGTTGGTAGTAAGACACCGTGGAGGTTGGTAGTAAGACACTGTGGAGGTTGGTAGTAAGACACCGTGGAGGTTGGTAGTAAGACACTGTGGAGGTTGGTAGTAAGACACCATGGAGGTTGGTAGTAAGATACTATGGAGGTTGGTAGTAAGACACTATGAGGTTGGTAGTAAGACACCATGGAGGTTGGTAGTAAGACACTATGAGGTTGGTAGTAAGACACTATGAGGTTGGTAGTAAGACACCATGGACGTTGGTAGTAAGACACCATGGAAGTTGGTAGTAAGACACCATGGAGGTTGGTAGTAAGACACCATGGAGGTTGGTAGTAAGACACCATGGAGGTTGGTAGTAAGACACTATGAGGTTGGTAGTAAGACACCATGGAGGTTGGTAGTTAAGACACCATGGACGTTTGTAGTAAGACACTATGGGGTTGGTAGTAAGACACCATGGAGGTTGGTAGTAAGACACCATGGAGGTCGGTAGTAAGACACTATGGGGTTGGTAGTAAGACACCATGGAGGTTGGTAGTAAGACACTGAGGTTGGTAGTAAGACATCATGGAGGTTGGTAGTAAGACACCATGGAGGTTGGTAGTAAGACATCATGGAGGTTGGTAGTAAGACACTGTGGAGGTTGGTAGTAAGACACCATGGAGGTTGGTAGTAAGACACCATGGAGGTTGGTAGTAAGACACCATGGAGGTTGGTAGTAAGACAACATGGAGGTTGGTAGTAAGACACTGTGGAGGTTGGTAGTAAGACACCGTGGAGGTTGGTAGTAAGACACTGTGGAGGTTGGTAGTAAGACACTGTGGAGGTTGGTAGTAAGACACCATGGAGGTTGGTAGTAAGACACCATGGAGGTTGGTAGTAAGATACTATGGAGGTTGGTAGTAAGACACTATGAGGTTGGTAGTAAGACACCATGGAGGTTGGTAGTAAGACACTATGAGGTTGGTAGTAAGACACTATGAGGTTGGTAGTAAGACACCATGGACGTTGGTAGTAAGACACCATGGAAGTTGGTAGTAAGACACCATGGAGGTTGGTAGTAAGACACCATGGAGGTTGGTAGTAAGACACCATGGAGGTTGGTAGTAAGACACTATGAGGTTGGTAGTAAGACACCATGGAGGTTGGTAATTAAGACACCATGGACGTTTGTAGTAAGACACTATGGGGTTGGTAGTAAGACACCATGGAGGTTGGTAGTAAGACACCATGGAGGTCGGTAGTAAGACACTATGGGGTTGGTAGTAAGACACCATGGAGGTTGGTAGTAAGACACTGAGGTTGGTAGTAAGAAATCATGGAGGTTGGTAGTAAGACACCATGGAGGTTGGTAGTAAGACATCATGGAGGTTGGTAGTAAGACACTGTGGAGGTTGGTAGTAAGACACCATGGAGGTTGGTAGTAAGACACCATGGAGGTTGGTAGTAAGACATCGTGGAGGTTGGTAGTAAGACACTGTGGAGGTTGGTAGTAAGACACCGTGGAGGTTGGTAGTAAGACACTGTGGAGGTTGGTAGTAAGACACCATGGAGGTTGGTAGTAAGACACCATGGAGGTTGGTAGTAAGATACTATGGAGGTTGGTAGTAAGACACTATGAGGTTGGTAGTAAGACACCATGGAGGTTGGTAGTAAGACACTATGAGGTTGGTAGTAAGACACTATGAGGTTGGTAGTAAGACACCATGGACGTTGGTAGTAAGACACCATGGAAGTTGGTAGTAAGACACCATGGAGGTTGGTAGTAAGACACCATGGAGGTTGGTAGTAAGACACCATGGAGGTTGGTAGTAAGACACTATGAGGTTGGTAGTAAGACACCATGGAGGTTGGTAGTTAAGACACCATGGACGTTTGTAGTAAGACACTATGGGGTTGGTAGTAAGACACCATGGAGGTTGGTAGTAAGACACCATGGAGGTCGGTAGTAAGACACTATGGGGTTGGTAGTAAGACACCATGGAGGTTGGTAGTAAGACACTGAGGTTGGTAGTAAGACATCATGGAGGTTGGTAGTAAGACACCATGGAGGTTGGTAGTAAGACACCATGGAGGTTGGTAGTAAGACACCATGGAGGTTGGTAGTAAGACACTCTGAGCTTCACATCTTGAGGAGTCTGGCTCTTTGTTTGTCTTCCTGACTAAGTTCTTGTTCATTCTACATCTTAAAAGAAAGTAAGAACTATATATATCACATTATATATGTATAAATACCAACATGTGACAACCAACCCCAAACAGAAAGTGACAAACTTCCCCAACTGGGATTTTTTGCTACCAGTTAAGTTAACAAACACGTTTTGTTTTGGTGTAGCTAAGAATAAAACCTCCCTAACTATCGCTCTCTCTTCATACTTTTTAATGCTCATTGTGTAAAAGAAGAGAAACACTGAAGAGTTTGATATTTACATTTTCACATAAAAACACTAAACGTCCTCTCGGCTCAGTGTTAAAGCAGTTTACTCAAGAAATTCCCTTTGAAGTAACATCTCAGCTAAACTCTGTAAGATAATTTCTTGATAACTATACTTATTTAATGTTTTAAAGTAGGAGTCTGAGAACAGATGCAGTAGAGTCAGTCAACCCCGTTCTCCCCTTTAGGTTTTATTTTCATTATTGATTAATTATCTGATGGTTTGTTTTATAAAAAACACACTGGGAGCACTTTGATTGAGTCCTTTTTAAATATCTGATGTAGTGAGCCGATAAACTCTCGACTTCATATCAGTTTCTGTTCTTTTTATATATTTTCTCACTGAAACTTGTTTTTTCTCTTTCTGTTAACAGAAGAAAAGCAAAGGCAAGAAGGGAGAGAAGAAGACACAGAAAGACAAGAACCGCCGAGATGACGGAGGTGAGAGAGTGTGTGTGTGTGTGTGTGTGTGTGTGTGTGTGTGTGTGTGTGTGTGTGTGTGTGTGTGTGTGTTTTTGATTTAAGCCACTTTTGGGAACACAAACCAGACTTAAGACCAGTTAATTGGGGACAGTTTGTGTGATAGAGAAGAGGAGATTTTTGGGTCAGTGGTTCTGGTAAGTCTGTGTGTGTGTGTGTGTGTGTGTGTGTGTGTGTGTGTGTGTGTGTGTGTGTGTGTGTGTGTGTGTGTGTGTGTGTGTGTGTGTGTGTGTGTGTGTGTTCAGACTGTGGTTTTACCTCCTCTCACTTCCTGTTTGCTCGTCTTTGTTTCTGAACCACACTTCTTGAGAATCTGTCAGATGAATGTCAGCATGTGTCACACTGATGACAGATAAGAAATGACACAGTATATACTGCATGCTAACTCTACGCATTATATACTGCATGCTAACTCTACACAGTATATACTGCATACTAACTCTACACATTATATACTGCATACTAACTCTACACATTATATACTGCATGCTAACTCTACGCATTATATACTGCATGCTAACTCTACGCATTATATACTGCATGCTAACTCTACACATTATATACTGCATGCTAACTCTACGCATTATATACTGCATGCTAACTCTACACATTATATACTGCATGCGTGTTGAGTCGACTTCACATCAGCAGATACAGCAGCTTTTATCTGTTACGGTTTAACTTAAAATGAGCTTTTTCTGCATTAAACATTTCACTCATCATGCAGCTCTAACTGAACCATTAACAACCATAAGTGCTCGTTTACTGAGCAAAGATCCATCTCTGGATCTCAACAGTCTGTTGTGAATCATTTAAATAAGAACAGAGCTTATTTGGAAAGTTTTTTTTTCTTCTTCCTCCTCATCAGAACACTTTAAGTCGCTGCTGTTTGTGTAAATGTTTGAATAAGCTGTGAGGAATCCTAATAGAAGCAGTCAGACTAACAAACACCTGAGTGACGACAGTTTAATAACAGAGTGAAATCAGTTTATTTTCCATCCTGACAGTAAAGCCGAGGAGGTTGTTGAGAGAAGCTGTGACTCAGTTTACACTCACTTCCTCATTTCTTCCTGTTTATGAGCAGATTGTTCAGTTTAAATGGGCAGAAACCGCTTATTTAAAACAGGCTCACGCTGCCGTCATCAGTCTGTGAATCACTGAGAGATGCAGCCGATGGAGCCAAACCTCAACATACAGACAGCGATCAGTCATATTATCAATATATCAGCTTTAATATTTGGTCTTTGGAAGAATCACTCTGGAGAAAAAGAGCTTAAAGAACAAAATACTTTTCACAGTTTATCAGTTTTACTATAAAACCAAATAATTACTTAAAGATTGTGAGGTATTTATTCCAGATTTATGAGATTGTATTAAAACAACCATTAAATCTTTAACAAATCACATAAAATAATAAAACAAACCTTCATTAACTGATATTTTGTCCGCTAGTTTTTACGTGTTTTCCTTTAATTAAATATCTGATAATTATCTTCATGATGTTTCTGATGCTTCGTGTTCAGAAAAGAAGACGTCAGTGGAAGTGAACGCAGCGAGCGTGTGTCTGCATGTAGATGATGTCATTGGTGTGTGTGGGTGTGTGTGTGGGTGTGTATGTGTCTGTGTGTGGGTGTGTGTGTGTGTGTGTGTGTGAGAGTGTGTGTGTTTGTGTATATGTGCGTGGGTGTGGGTGTATGTGTGGGTGTGTGTCTGTATGTGTGTGTGTGTGTGTGTGTGTCTGAGTGTGTGTGTGTGTGTGTGTGTGTGTGTGTGTGTGTGGAACTGTGTGTGTGTGTGTGGAACTGTGTGTGAGTGTGTGGGTGTGTGTGTGTGGGTGTGTGTGTGTGTGTGTGTGTATATATGTGTGTGTGTGTGTGTGTGTGTGAATGTCTGTTTGTTAATTTTCCGTGACGATGACATCATACCTGTGAAGCAGCTTCACAGTTTTAACTCTTCGACACCTGAAATCCTGAACTTCAGTCACTGAAACAACAAAACAACTTTTATAGAGCTGCAACGATTAATCGATTAGTTTATTGATTAATCTGCAACTATTTGGATCATTGATTCATTGTTTTAGTAAATTTTCAAGCAAAAATGCCCAAAATGTGCTTTTGTTCATCTTATTATCAAATTATTTCAGGGATCATGAGTTTAAATACATATGTTTGTAATATCCAAACATTATAATGAGTCCCTGTTTGGTTCCCCTGACAACACGATGACATCACTGTGACATCATCGGGGTCATTTCCTCCCACATATGTTTTCATTAGTTAGTTTTAAACACTTTTTCTTGTCGTCTTTTCTTCTCGTCTCTGCAGGAAACGCTGCGTCCGGCTCTCCTGACGTCTGTCTGGAGAAGCAGCTCGAGCGCTTCGAGTGGCAGCTGAGGACGTTAAAGGAAGTGCTCTCGGCCAATGGGAACCCAGAGAGGGCGGAGCTCCTGAAGGACCACGGAGACGAGGAGGTGTGCGCTCTCGTCCTGAGCATCCTCGATAAGGTGAGACAACCTGCACCATGTTAGAGGAGACGGTGGTTTCTATATGAGGATCACACTGTCCTCCCTCACCTCCTTCTCCTCCCTGTCCTCCCTCTCCTCCCTGTCCTCCCCCTCCTCTCTGTCCTCCCTGTCCTCCCTCTCCTCCCTGTCCTCCCTCTCCTCCCTGTCCTCCCTCTCCTCCTTCTCCTCCCTGTCCTCCCTCTCCTCCCTGTCCTCCCTGTCCTCCCTCTCCTCCCTGTCCTCCCTCTCCTCCCTCTCCTCCCTCTCCTCTCTGTCTTCCCTGTCCTCCCTCTCCTCCCTCTCCTCTCTGTCCTCCCACTCCTCCCTGTCCTCCCTGTCCTCCCTCTCCTCCCTGTCTTCCCTGTTCTTTCCAGTCCTCCCTGTATTCCCTCTCCTCTCTGTCCTCCCTGTCCTCCCTCTCCTCCCTGTACTCCCTCTCCTCCCTCTCCTCCCTGTCCTCCCACTCCTCCCACTCCTCCCTGTCCTCCCTCTCCTCCCACTCCTCCCTGTCCTCCCTGTCCTCCCACTCCTCCCTGTCCTCCCTGTCCTCCCACTCCTCCCTGTCCTCCCTGTCCTCCCTGTCCTCCCTCTCCTCCCTGTATTCCCTCTCCTCCCTGTCCTCCCTCTCCTCCCTGTACTCCCTCTCCTCCCTCTCCTCCCTGTCCTCCCACTCCTCCCACTCCTCCCTGTCCTCCCTCTCCTCCCACTCCTCCCTGTCCTCCCTGTCCTCCCACTCCTCCCTGTCCTCCCTGTCCTCCCACTCCTCCCTGTCCTCCCTGTCCTCCCTGTCCTCCCTCTCCTCCCTGTATTCCCTCTCCTCTCTGTCCTCCCTCTCCTCCCTGTACTCCCTCTCCTCCCTCTCCTCCCTGTCCTCCCACTCCTCCCACTCCTCCCTGTACTCCCTCTCCTCCCTCTCCTCCCTGTCCTCCCACTCCTCCCACTCCTCCCTGTATTCCCTCCCCTCTCTGTCCTCCCTCTCCTCCCTGTACTCCCTCTCCTCCCTCTCCTCCCTGTCCTCCCACTCCTCCCACTCCTCCCACTCCTCCCTGTCCTCCCTGTCCTCCCACTCCTCCCTGTCCTCCCTGTCCTCCCTCTCCTCCCTGTCTTCCCTGTTCTTTCCAGTCCTCCCTCTCCTCTCTCTCCTCTCTGTCCTCCCTCTCCTCCCTGTCCTCCCTCTCCTCCCTGTACTCCCTCTCCTCCCTGTCCTCCCCCTCCTCCCTGTCCTCCCTGTCCTCCCTCTCCTCCCTGTCCTCCCACTCCTCCCTCTCCTCCCTGTCCTCCCTCTCCTCTCTCTCCTCTCTGTCCTCCCTCTCCTCCCTCTCCTCCCTCTCCTCTCTCTCCTCTCTGTCCTCCCTGTCCTCTCTGTCCTCCCTCTCCTCCCTCTCCTCCCTCTCCTCTCTCTCCTCTCTGTCCTCCCTGTCCTCTCTGTCCTCCCTCTCCTCCCTGTCCTCCCTCTCCTCCCTGTCCTCCCTCTCCTCCCTCTCCTCCCTCTCCCCCCTCTCCCCCCTCTCCTCCCTCTCCTCCCTCTCCTCCCCAGTGGACATTACTCCCCAGACACTGATAGAAGCTGAGGAGCAGTCTTTAGGATCCTGTCTCAGAAAAGAAGAGAAGAAGAGTCTTTGCTCAGATGTGACGTCACATGTTGAAAACAGAGGAAACGCTTCCAACACGCTCCGTTATTAGAGAGTCTGAGTTTAGAGACGGAGACCAGAGTATAAACACACACTGACTCAGAGTCTGCAGACAGAAAGGAGACTCGGTTCAGAGCCTTTAGTGTTTGTCTGTGACTCTCGAAGCTTCTTCAGAGCTGCTGTTAGTTTCAGAGATGAAGAGTCTCTGCATCTAAAAATATATTTAATGAGAACCTGAACCTGAGCTCAGACCTGCTGGACCGAGCCGGGTGTGAACGGGTTTAAATCTGCTCAGATTAACGCTCACATGAGGAGGGGGGGATGGGGGGGGGTGGAGGGGGGGCGGGGTGATGAAGTTTGCTTCATCATGATCAGAAACCAGAGAAGAAGAAGTTTATTCATAGAGCAGAGCGGCTCAGACCTCTGACGGTCATGTGATCACCTGAGTGTGCAGCCAGGAGTTTGTCATTTGATGTCCTCGCTGTGACCCCACACACACACACACACACACACACACACACATACACACACACACACACACACACATACACACAGACACACACACACACACACACACACATACACACAGACACACACACACACACACACACACACACACACACATACACACAGACACACACACACACACACACAGACACACACACACACACACACACACACACACACACACACACACACATACACACAGACACACACACACACACACACACAGACACACACACCCCAACACACACACACATTTACAGTCTCATACTTTAACATATGACTTTCAGATGACTTTGCTGTATCTTCTTAACCCTTTGTTCCTCACTAAGGAGGCTTTTCGTGTGTGTGTGTGTGTGTGTGTGTGTGTGTGTGTGTGTGTGTGTGTGTGTGTGTGTGTGTGTGCAAACATTCAGCACATTTATTGTATAAGTTACAGTCAGTTATTGAGCTTTGAGCATTATAAAACAGCTTTATATATAAACAAACAAACTGACATTTAAAGGGTTAAAATCCTGATAATTAATGAATATCTGATATTTATTATCAGGACTGATGTTGATTAAAACAAATAATTAATGGAAAGTGGAAAATAATATTAATGTATAATATTTGTTGTCCCTAAGGAGCCGTGTGTAACGTTTCCTAAGAGTTAAAGTTTCAGTGTGATGATGTTCGGTTCGGTTTCTAATGTGATTTATTTATTTATTTATTTATTTATTTATTTATTTATTTATTTATTTATTTATTTATTTATTTCAGGTGAAAACGGAGACGACGGCTGATTTAAACGTTCTGCACGAACAGAGAAGTAAAACAGCTACTGAGGATCATGAGAGACGCGTGGAAGGTAACAGCTGAGTTATGGATGAGGCTAAAGCTGCAGATTCAAAACTAACAATAATAATAATAATAAAGTCTGTAATCAGTTATTATTATTTAATCATGTTCAGTATTTATTATAACTTAATAATTTAATAATAACAGCTATAATTCCTGATGTGTCTCATTGTTCTCTGTTTAATCTGCTGATGATGTTTGTTTGACTTGTTTTCTGCAGAACTTCAGAAAAGAAACAAAGAAGAAAAAACTGAGCTGACAGAAAAGTTTCAGGCTGCTGAAAACGAGCTGAAGGTAAAAATAAAGATAAGAAGATGATTTCATTTATTAGTTTATAGATTGTGTGTGTGTGTGTGTGTGTGTGTGTGTGTGTGTGTGTGTGTGTGTGTGTGTGTACTCATGCTGCTGATCTGTGTGTGTGTGTGTGTGTGTGTGTGTGTGTGTGTGTGTGTGTGTGTGTGTGTGTGTGTGTGTGTGTGTGTGCGTGCGTGCGTGCGTGCGTGCGTGCGTGCGTGCGTGCGTGCGTGCGTGCGTGCGTGCGTGCGTGCGTGCGTGCGTGCGTGCGTGCGTGCGTGCGTGTGTGTGTGTGTGTGTGTTTGTGTGTGTGTGTGTGTGTGTGTGTACTCATGCTGCTGGTCTGTGTTATTAAAGGTAAAGGTGTCGGAGCTGTCAGCTGATCTGCAGGTTTATAACGAGCTGAAGAGACGAGTCCAAGAATCTACGTTTAAGAAAGATCTGAAGAGGAATATACAGGTGGGGGGGGTTACTGTGGGGGGGGGGGTGTGTGTGTGTGTTACTGTGTGTGTTATTTTCTTTAATCAGAATGAATCTCAAAGTAAAACTATAAACATTTATTAAGTATTAAACTCTTTGTCAGTCTGACGTCATGATTTCTGTTTCTGGATTCTTTAATAAACTCTCTGACCTTTGACCTTTGACCTCTGACCTTTAGGCCCACGGCAGCCCCGGTGCATTCTGGGAGTCTGAGCAGGAGTCTCTGCTGTTCGTCATCGAGATGAAGTCTGAGCGCGTGCAGGAGCAGAACAGGAAGCTGCAGCAGATGGACGCGCTGGTAGGAAGACCTTCAAAATAAAACTCCTGAAATATAATATAAAATATACTATGAGATATATTATACCTCCTCCTCTTCCTCCTCCTCCTCTTCCTCCTCGTCCTCCTCCTCCTCCTCTTCCTCCTTCAGGTGGAGAAGAATCTGTCTCTGGAGGATCAGATCATTAACATCTTGCAGCAGAACGAAGATCTGGGAGTCAGAATAGAAAACTGTCAAAGTCTCATTCAGTAAGTTCATTATTAACATGTTACCCTCCTCTTCATCATCCTCATCATCCTCCTCCTCTTCATCATCCTCATCATCCTCCTCCTCTTCATCCTCCTTCACCTCCTCTTCATCATCCTCCTCTACTTCCTCTTCCTCCTTTTCCTCCTCTTCATCATCTTCCTCTTCATCCTGCTCCTTTTCCTTCTCCTCATCATTCTCCTCTACTTCCTCTTCCTCCTCCTCCTTACCCTCCTCATCCTCTTCATCTTCCTCATGCTCCTCCTCTTCTTCCTCCTTTTCCTCCTCTTCCTCATCCTCCTCTTCCTCATTTTACTCCTCATCCTCCTCTTCATCCTCATACTCCTCCTCTTCTTCCTTTTCTTCCTCTTTCTCCTCCTCCTCCTCCTCATCATCCTCCTTTTCCTCCTCATCGTCCTCCTCATCATCCTCCTTTTCCTCCTCTCCTTAAACTAACACCAGCAGTACTTTGGCGCCTCCTGCTGGACGTTTCTCCTGCTGCAATAAATCACTTTGTTTTTGAAAAAACAAAAGCAGACAAAACAATGTAAGAAAAATAAGTTTATAAATGTTATAACTGTGATCAGAACTAAAAGCTTTGAATGATGCAGACAGGAAATTAATGTGCTTAATAAATAATATTAATTAGGTTTTATTGTCCCTGCTGGTCTTCCGGCATTCTTTGATTAGTTTGACTATTAAAAATGTGTTTAATTGCACTTTTATGTATTAAAAAAGTGTTAAATGTAATTAAAATAGTGAATGAAACTCAGTAAGAATTAATTAAAAACACACAAGATGAAAAAATAGAATAAAACATAAAACACAATTCAGCTTAAATTAAAATGCTAAACTAACAAATCACTTTAAAACTTCATGTATTAAAGCTTTTTCCTCCTGACGTTATTTACTATTCTGATGAGTTTGCTGCTCGTTAAACTATCAGAAGCTTCTGATTTTAACATTTAACAACAAGTAGAAACAATCTGAGAAGTTTTATTAGTTACAACAAAATAAATCAACTCAACAGTGAATTAAAAACTTTATAAATTGAGAAGTTTGATCTCAAATAAATTTAAACTTTAAAACAGAAACTTGTATGATTCAATTTAGATAAAAACTCCTCTTCTTCCTCATCAACCTCCTCTTCCTCCTGCTCCTCTTCTTCCTCATCACCCTCCTCTTCCTCCTGCTCCTCTTCTTCCTCATCCTCCTCATCTTCCTCTTCCTCCTCCCTGCTCCTCTTCTTCCTCACCCTCCTCCTCTTCCTCCTCATCTTCCTCATCCTCCTCCTCATCTTCCTCCTCCTGCTCCTCTTCCTTCTCCTCTTCCTCTTTATCCTCCTCCTCATCCTGCTCCTCTTCATCCTCACCTTCCTCATCTTCCTATTCTTCATCCTCCTCCTCCTCTTCCTCCTCCTCATCTTCCTCCTCTTCCTCCTCTTCTCTGGAAGAACCTGCTGCAGTGCCTCAGAAGATGATGTTAATCTCTCTTTCTTCTCTCTCGTCTCTTCAGGCAGCTGTCGAAGGAGCAGCAGGACCTCAAGGCTGCGCTGGAGAGGCAGGTTATAGTGAACCAGAAACTTTCTCAGGAAAAAGAGCAGCTGATGTTTAAGCTGAGACACAGAGACTCGAGCCGCGGCCCGACCATCCACATCGCAGCCATGGTGCCTGAGATCGCTCCCAGATGATCCCAGCGCACAAACCGGACTGTTTCATTCACTCTGCTGCTCCGGGATCAGATTTAAGGGCTTTAAAACCTGGATCCTGTCACATGACCCCCCCCCCTCCTCTCCTAAATAACAGGGGGGGGACCAGAGAACGACCACATGATCAAACCTCTGAGGACTCTTAGCGACTGATCTGATGTGTTTCTGCTCGTCTGAGTTTTTGTGTTTAACTCTTTTATTTTGTCGATGAACGGCGGCGTCACCGAGTGTGATGTCACTTCCTGTTGAGCCTCAGAACGTTTTTCTCCTTCAGTGTTTCATTCAATCAGCTTCACTACAGCAGCTGCTACGAGACAAACTACAAACAGCTCCCATTCAAATGTGCAAAATCACAACAGCTGCAACTAACGATTATTTCTTTACTAATTAATCTGTTGATGGTTTTTTTCTCGATTAATCAATTAATTAGTTGTTTGGGTCGTTTTATGACCTCAAGTCTCTTAAAGATGTTCAGTTACTGGTCATAAAAAACCAGAAAATATTCACAGTTAAGAAGCTGAATCAGAACTTTCACTTTTTCTTCCCTTAAAAGAATCAAAGCGATTAATCTATGATCAAAATAGTTCGTGATTAATCAATTATACGCCAATTATTATAATTATTGCAGCTTTAAACATAAAACTCTGCATCTCTTATTAACCCGCCTGTTGGTCTCAGGTTTGATTTGACCCGTTTATTAATGATTTTATGTCAGAAATCTGGATTTATTTCATTTAATTACCTAAAAATCAAACTTATGGTTCAATAATCATCCCGACTTTCATTGAATTGTGAGATAATTTAACGTTAAGCTTTATTTTTGACCTGCAGGAGGAACAGCTGTGATTATGTTTGTAATTAAAACAATTAATCAATTAGTTGATCCAAAGTGAAACTATTGTTATAATTAATAATCAATCATTTGTTTCAGTTTGTTTTTTAGCTTTTCAACTGAGATTATTTTCTGTTTTTCTTCGTCACGACAGAAAATTTTATATTTTAAGGTTTTAGATTGTTAGATATAAAACAGGCTCTGAGACTCTGTGAATGTTTTTATTTACAGTTTTATCAACATTTAATTGATTAATCGAGAAAATAATTTAGATTAATTAGTATTTATAATAATTGTTAGTTGCGACTGGCCGTCGGTTCGCTGCTAGCATCGGAAAAACTGAATAATTAACTGTTATTAAAACAAATTCAGTGTTTATCTTAAAACCGAACAACAAGAGTTTTACTTTTTTTTTTCTTTCGTAAATTACGATAAATATCAGCGAAATTCTTGAATACGTTTTTTTTTTGCTTCAGATTATCGTAATTTTTGTAAATTACGATAAATATCAGCAAGATTTTTGAATGAGGTTTTTTTGCTTCCGATTATCGTACTTTTTTTCGGGAAAGTCTAGAACTGAGATTTATTTCAGGTGTTTCTTTCATCAGTTTAGCTCAAAGAATCACAGTTTAGTTGTGTTAAAGGAAACAAACAGTAAAGTTCGTGATTATTCGTGAGAAGCTAACGAGACGAGTTCTAGTTAGTCGTAACATTAAAAAACGAGGCTGATAGTTTTTATCTGCGTCTCCAGCTGTAATCGTTCTTCTGTAGCAGGAAGTACGTTAACGTTCACATTAAACCACTGAACCACTCAGGTACCAAACTTAAAAAACAACAAAAAAACAAAAATAATCTAGTTAGCTAGCTTCTTCTATTTACGACTTTCTGTCTCCGATTATTCCGACATCGACGCTGTGAACACACGGAGGAAAACTGACTTACTTTGAATCTTCTAATCATGTCGATTCTTTTATACTTTAGTCGTAAAACCCGAACCGAACCGGATTAGTGCCTGAAACTCACGTAAAGACGATTGTTGTTGATTAAGTCGCTGTAGAAGTTTCTGCTTCTGTTTCATAAGTTTAGCAAAATGTGTTTCTAACAAAGGTTTACGGAAAAACTCTGAATATGTCGACTCTGATGCAGTTTCGTGCAGAAGAAGAAGAAACGTTTCAATGTGCAGAGTTTCGTGCCTGTTTCAGTGTTTTAGAGAAAAGATGCCGATAAAGTTTTACCACAAGTTTTTATTTACCAGAAGCCGAAAGAAGTCGAGTTTTAATTAGCACTTGAGATTAACTTAAGTTATTGTTTCTGACGTCACAGTTTAGAGTTAAATCGTTGTGGTTCATGATGAGGAGGTGGAAAGGAAAGAAAGATCCTCTGAAGGAATCACAGGTTCATTTAGAGGCTTTAGTGTCACCTGAAGGATGTTTTAAGGACTAATTTAAGGAATTCCTCCAAGACAAAAAGACCTTAAATGATTCATAGGAACTCCTCCCAGCTTTCCTAAATATTCAAAAATCCAGTCTGTATATTTGGACGTCTTTTTGGGAAGTTTCCATATTTCAATGTTTCAAGACACCGATCAAGTTTTGATTTTCCAGAAGCTAAAAGAAGTTGAGTTTTAATCAGCACTTGAGATTAACTTAAGTTTATGTTTCTGACGTCACAGTTTAGAGTTAAATCGTTGTGGTTCATGATGAGGAGGTGGGAAGGAAAGAAAGATCCTCTAAAGGAATCACAGGTTCATTTACAGACTTTAATGTCACCTGAAAATTGCTTTATAGTGTTTTATCCTCCAAGACATAAAGACCTTAAATGATTCATAGAAACTCCTCTCAGATTTCCCTTTTTACTGTAAACCAGAATCTGAAGTTACAAGTTTAATTTTTTGAGATCTAAATATTCCAAATTTCAGTCTGTATATTTGGACGTCTTGTTGGAAAGTTGAAGTTTTGCAAACAGCGTGAAACAAATCTAAACTTTAACCGACAGTTTTTCTTCATCCTGTTTGAATCTGAAGCAAATGATTCGTCAGTTTTTTGTTTTTTTTCTTTATTTTGACTTTACCGCGTCAACACAGCGACGACTTTTGTTTCTCACAGTTTGACATCGGCTATAATTTACAGCTCAGTTCATCAAAACGTTTTTAGTGTTCGGAAGTTAATAAACAGTATTAACTCCTTTTATTGGAGGTTTTTAGAACGCAAATACTTCTGTTAATGACGTTAGCGCTAATGCCGTTTCTTGTACTTTGACGTGAATGCTAACGTTAAAGTGAACCTCTCAGTAAACTACAGTTAAATATAATAAACCATCTGATCTTTGAGTCTCGTTATCGTCCGTTAAATAAACTTCAGAACAAAAATAATCACTGTAAACATTTTTTTGCCATTTAAAGTAAAACTTGATAAACTTCAGTAAGTTTCTGGATTTTATTTTATTACCTTTTTAAAGTAAAGATGTGAATAATAATTTCACCGTTTCTTCACGTTTATAGTATTTTTTTTTCTTTCTTCCCGTTACCATGACGATGAATCTACGTGACGTTTGTGTTGCCAAAAAAAAGAAAAGAAAAGAAAACATTAAAAAAACAAACATTTGTCAGTGTTTTGACGCCTGTTTCTCCTTATGCACTACTAGCACTTTGACAGTATTTTACCAGTTTGTATAAGAGAGATGCTTCCATGTTGTATAGTTACTTTTTTTTCGGGTTATTACTTTTCTGTATTTTATCTTTTTCTTTTGTTTTTGTTTTTTTCAGCGTGCCTTCGGTTTCACACTGATGCTTTTTCCTTTGTTGTTTTGTTTTTGGCTTGACTAAATAAAAAGCTGCAACTAACTAAACTTCTTATTGTTGATGTGTTTATTGGATTAAAGCAGATTTTAGACTCATTACAGCAACAAGACAAAACATCATCATATAAACTTTATTTCCTCCTGAGAACCAAGCTTTTATTTGGCTTTTTAACCCTCCTGTTGTCCTCGAGTCAAGGAAGGAAGGAAGGAAGAAGGAATGAAAGGAGGAAGAGGAAGGAAAGGAGGGAGGAAGGGAGGAAGAAGGAAGGAAAGGAGGGAGGAAGGAAGGAAGGGAAGAAGAATGAAGAAAAGGAGGGAGGAAGGGAAGAAGAAGGAAGAAAAGGAGGGAGGAAGGGAGGAAGAAGGAGGGAGGAAGAAGGAAGGACAGGAAGGAAGGAAGAAGGAAAGAGGAGGGAGGAAGAAGGAAAGAAAGGAGGGAGGAAGGGAGGAAGAAGGAAGGAAAGGAGGGAGGAAAGGAAAGAAGGAAGGAAAGGAGGGAGGAAGAAGGAAGGGAGGAAGAAGGTAGGAAAGTAGGAAGGAAGGAAAGGAAGGTGGAAGGAAGGTAGGAAGGGAAGAAGGACGGAGGAAGGTAGGAGGGAGGGAGGGAGGGAGAAAGGAAAAGACCAAGGAAGGACAGAAGGTAGGGGGGAGGAAAGAAAGAGAAGGAAGGAGGGAAGGAAAGAAGGAGAGAGGAAGGAAGGGCAGAAGGAAGGAAGAAAAGAGGATGGAGGGAGGAAAGAAGGAAGGGAGGAAAGAGAGAAGGACAGACAGAAGGAAGGAAGGAAGGAAGGAAGGAAGGAAGGAAGGAACAGTCAAACAGACGGGGTCAATTTGACCCGGGAGGACGACGCAAAGGTTAAATGTCTCCTAGATATTTAGAGAAGTAAAACCTGATGAGTAGAAACTTAACACAATTAATCCACCTCTGTATACAACTATTTATTTCTGATTAATGCTCAGAAATACAGAACAAACAGAGTCCAGGAGAAATATTTTATATATAGTAGTCAGGCTGTAATACACCTGTATGACCACTAGATGGCAGCAGAGGGCTTTTATTGTAAATACATGAAACGTTTGCTGCAATTCAAACTGCAAACTTCACACACATGAAGCTTTTTCCCCTAAACTTTATTTAACCCTCCTGTTGTCCTTGAGTCAAGGAAGGAAGGGAGGAAGGAAGGAGGGAAGGAAGGAAAGGAAAGAAGGAAGGGAGGAAGGGAAGGAGGGAGGGAGGAAGGGAGGAAGAAGGAAGGAAAGGAGGAAGGAAGGGAGGAAGGGAGGAAGGAAGGAGGGAAGGAAGGAAAGGAAAGAAGGAAGGGGAGGAAGGGAAGGAGGGAGGAAGAAGGAAGGAAAGGAGGAAGGAAGGGAGGAAGAAGGAAGGAAAGGAGGGAGGAAGGAATGAAGGAAAGAAGGAAGGGAGGAAGGGAAGGAGGGAGGAAGAAGGAAGGAAGGAAGGTAGGAGGGAGGGAGGGAGGAGAAAGG
>NC_084978.1:796024-805952 GCF_963691925.1 Scomber scombrus | reverse complement strand
TATAACAATAATAATAAAGTCTGTAATCAGTTATTATTATTTAATCATGTTCAGTATTTATTATAACTTCTCCTGTTTAATAATAACAGCTATAATTCCTCCTGCAGGAACCCTGATGTGTCTCATTGTTCTCTGTTTAATCTGCTGATGATGTTTGTTTGACTTGTTTTCTGCAGAACTTCAGAAAAGAAACAAAGAAGAAAAAACTGAGCTGACAGAAAAGTTTCAGGCTGCTGAAAACGAGCTGAAGGTAAAAATAGAGATAGAAAGATGATTTCATTTATTAGTTTATAGATTGTGTGTGTGTGTGTGTGTGTGTGTGTGTGTGTGTGTGTGTGTTTGTGTGTACTCATCCTGCTGATCTGTGTGTGTGTGTGTGTATGTGTGTGTGTGTGTGTGTGTGTGTGTACTCATCCTGCTGATCTGTGTTATTAAAGGTAAAGGTCTCGGAGCTGTCAGCTGATCTGCAGGTTTATAACGAGCTGAAGAGACGAGTCCAAGAATCCACGTTTAAGAAAGATCTGAAGAGGAATATACAGGTGGGGGGGGAGTGTGTGTTAATGTGGGGGGGGGGGGGGGGGGGAGTGTTACTGTGGGGGGGGGGGGCTGGAGGGGGGGAGTTAGGGTTACTGTGTGTGTTACTGTGTGTGTGTTACTGTGTGTGTGTGTGTGTTATTTTATTTAATCAGAATTAATCTCAAAGTAAAACTCTAAACATTTATTAAGTATTAAACTCTTCTACAGTCTGACGTCATGATTCTCTAATAAAAACTTTAATAAACTCTCTGACCTCTGACCTTTAGGCCCACGGCAGCCCCGGTGCATTCTGGGAGTCTGAGCAGGAGTCTCTGCTGTTCGTCATCGAGATGAAGTCTGAGCGCGTGCAGGAGCAGAACAGGAAGCTGCAGCAGATGGACGCGCTGGTAGGAAGACCTTCGAAATAAAACTCCTGTAATATAATATAAAATATACTATGAGATATATTATACCTCCTCCTCTTCCTCCTCCTCCTCTTCCTCCTTCTCCTCCTCCTCCTCCTTCTCCTCCTCCTCCTCCTCTTCCTTCTCCTCCTCCTCCTCCTCTTCCTCCTTCAGGTGGAGAAGAATCTGTCTCTGGAGGATCAGATCATTAACATCTTGCAGCAGAACGAAGATCTGGGAGTCAGAATAGAAAACTGTCAAAGTCTCATTCAGTAAGTTCACTTCAACATTATCAACATTCATCAGCTTCCTCCTCATCTTCCTCCTCCTCATCCTCCTCCTCTTCCTCCTCCTCATCATCCTCCTTTTCCTCCTCATCCTCCTCATCCTCCTCCTTTTCCTCCTCTTCCTCCTCATCATCCTCTCCTTCATCTAACAGCAGCAGTACTTTGGCGCCTCCTGCTGGACGTTTCTCCTGCTGCAATAAATCAGTTTGTTTTTGTTTTTAAATGAAAATTTAGAAAAAACAAAAGCAGACAAAACAATGTAAGAAAAATAAGAAAAAACCTTAAATCTACCTTAAAATGCTAAACTAACAAATCACTTAAAACTTCATGTAATAATTTCTGTGTTCATTAAAGCTTTTTCCTCCTGACGTTATTTACTATTCTGATGAGTTTGCTGCTCGTTAAACTATCAGAAGCTTCTGATTTTAACATTTATCAACAAACAAACCAACAGCAACAAGTAAAAACTCCTAACCCTCCTCTTCATCATCATCTTCATCTTCCTCCTTATCCTCATCTTCCTCTTCCTTCTCCTGCTCCTCATCATCCTCTTCATCCTCACCCTCATCCTCCTCATCCTCTTCCTCCTCATCATCTTCCTCCTCCTACTCCTCCTCTTCTTCCTCATCTCCCTCTTCCTCTTCATCCTCATCTTCCTCCTCTTCCTCCTCTTTTCTGGAAGAAGCTGCTGCAGTGCCTCAGAAGATGATGTTAATCTCTCGTTTCCTCTCTCGTCTCTTCAGGCAGCTGTCGAAGGAGCAGCAGGACCTCAAGGCTGCGCTGGAGAGGCAGGTTATAGTGAACCAGAAGCTTTCTCAGGAAAAAGAGCAGCTGATGTTTAAGCTGAGACACAGAGACTCGAGCCGCGGCCCGACCATCCACATCGCAGCCATGGTGCCTGAGATCGCTCCCAGATGATCCCAGCGCACAAACCGGACTGTTTCATTCACTCTGCTGCTCCGGGATCAGATTTAAGGGCTTTAAAACCTGGATCCTGTCACATGACCCCCCCCCCCCCCTCCTAAATAACAGGGGGGGGACCAGAGAACGACCACATGATCAAACCTCTGAGGACTCTTAGCGACTGATCTGATGTGTTTCTGCTCGTCTGAGTTTTTGTGTTTTAACTCTTTTATTTTGTCGATGAACGGCGGCGTCACCGAGTGTGATGTCACTTCCTGTCGAGCCTCAGAACGTTTTTCTCATTCAGTATTTCATTCAATCAGCTTCACTACAGCAGCTGCTACGAGACAAACTACAAACAGCTCCCATTCAAATGTGCAAAATCACAACAGCTGCAACTAACGATTATTTCATTACTAATTAATCTGTTGATGGTTTTTCTCGATTAATCAATTAATTAGTTGTTTGGGTCGTTTTATGACCTCAAGTCTCTTAAAGATGTTCAGTTACTGTCATAAAAAACAGAAAATATTCACAGTTAAGAAGCTGAATCAGAACTTTCACTTTTTCTTCCCTTAAAAGAATCAAATCGATTAATCTATGATCAAAATAGTTCGTGATTAATCAATTATACGCCAATTATTATAATTATTGCAGCTTTAAACATAAAACTCTGCATCTCTTATTAACCCTCCTGTTGGTCTCAGGTTTGATTTGACCCGTTTATTAATGATTTTATGTCAGAAATCTGGATTTATTTTCATCTAATTACCTAAAAATCAAACTTATGGTTCAATAATCATCCCGACTTTCATTGAATTGTGAGATAATTTAAACGTTAAGCTTTATTTTTGACCTGCAGGAGGAACAGCTGTGATTATGTTTGTAATTAAAACAATTAATCAATTAGTCGATCCAAACTGAAACTATTGTTATAATTAATAATCAATCATTTGTTTCAGTTTGTTTTTTAGCTTTTCAACTGAGATTATTTTCTGTTTTTCTTCGTCATGACAGAAAATTTAATATTTTAAGGTTTTAGATTGTTAGATAAAAAACAGGCTCTGAGACTCTGTGAATGTTTTTATTTACAGTTTTATCAACATTTAATTGATTAATCGAGAAAATAATGCAGATTAATTAGTATCTATAATAATTGTTAGTTGCGACTGGCCGTCGGTTCGCTGCTAGCATCGGAAAAACTGAATAATTAACTGTTATTAAAACAAATTCAGTGTTTATCTTAAAACTGAACAACAAGAGTTTTACTTTTTTTTTCTTTCGTAAGTTACGATAAATTTCAGCGAAATTCTCGAATACAGTTTTTGTTTTGCTTCAGATTATCGTAATTTTTGTAAGTTACGATAAATATCAGCGAGATTTTTGAATGAGGTTTTTTTTTGCTTCAGATTATCGTACTTTTTTTTCGGGAAAGTCTAGAACTGAGATTTATTTCAGGTGTTTCTTTCATCAGTTTAGCTCAAAGAATCACAGTTTAGTTGTGTTAAAGGAAACAAACAGTAAAGTTCGTGATTATTCGTGAGAAGCTAACGAGACGAGTTCTAGTTAGTCGTAACATTAAAAAACGAGGCTGTAATCGTTCTTCTGTAGCAGGAAGTACGTTAACATTAAACCACTCAACCACTCAGGTACCAAACTTAAAAAAACAACAAAAAGACAAAAATAGTTAGCTAGCTTCTTCTATTTACGACTTTCTGTCTCCGATTATTCCGACATCGACGCTGTGAACACACGGAGGGAAACTGACTTACTTTGAATCTTCTAATCATGTCGATTCTTTTATACTTTAGTCGTAAAACCCGAACCGAACCGGATTAGTGCCTGAAACTCACGTAAAGACGATTGTTGTTGATTAAGTCGCTGTAGAAGTTTTTCTGCTTCTGTTTCATAAGTTTAGCAAAATGTGTTTCTAACAAAGGTTTACGGAAAAACTCTGAATATGTCGACTCTGATGCAGTTTCGTGCAGAAGAAGAAGAAACGTTTCAATGTGCAGAGTTTCGTGCCTGTTTCAGTGTTTTAGACGAAAAGATGCCGATAAAGTTTTACCACAAGTTTTTATTTACCAGAAGCTGAAAGAAGTTGAGTTTTAATTAGCACTTGAGATTAACTTAAGCTTTTGTTTCTGACGTCACAGTTTAGAGTTAAATCGTTGTGGTTCATGATGAGGAGGTGGGAAAGGAAAGAAAGATCCTCTAAAGGAATCACAGGTTCATTTACAGACTTTAGTGTCACCTGAAGGATGTTTTAAGGACTAATTTAAGGAATTCCTCCAAGACAAAAAGACCTTAAATGATTCTCAGTAACTCCTCTCAGATTTCCCTTTTTACTATAAACTAGAATCTGAAGTTACAAATATTCCAAATTTCAGTCTGTATATGTGGACGACTTGTTGGGAAGTTTCCATATTTCAATGTTTCAAGACACCGATCAAGTTTTCATTTACCAGAAGCTGAAAGAAGTCGAGTTTTAATCAGCACTTGAGATTAACTAAGTTTTTATTTCTGACGTCACAGTTTAGGGTTAAATCGTTGAGGTTCATGACGGTCAGGTGGGAAACACAGCTACGACTTTTTGTTTCTCACAGTTTGACATCGGCTATAATTTACAGCTCAGTTCATCAAAACGTTTTTAGTGTTCGTTAATAATAAGTTAATAAACAGTATTAACTCCTTTTTATTGGAGGTTTTTAGAACGCAAATACTTCTGTTAATGACGTTAGCGCTAATGCTGTTTCTTGTACTTTGACGTGAATGCTAACGTTAAAGTGAACCTCTCAGTAAACTACAGTTAAATATAATAAAGCATCTGATCTCTGAGTCTCGTTATCTTCCGTTAAATAAACTTCAGAACAAAAATAATCACTGTAAACATTTTTTTGCCATTTAAAGTAAAACTTGATAAACTTCAGTCAGTAAGTTTTGGGATTTTATTTTATTACCTTTTTAAAGTAAAGATGTGAATAATAATTTCACCGTTTCTTCACGTTTATAGTATTTTTTTTCTTTCTTCCCGTTACCATGACGATGAATCTACGTGACGTTTGTGTTGCCAAAAAAAAGAAAGAAAAGAAAACATTTAAAAAACAAACATTTGTCAGTGTTTTGACGCCTGTTTCTCCTTATGCACTACTAGCACTTTGACAGTATTTTACCAGTTTGTATAAGAGAGATGCTTCCATGTTGTATAGTTATCCTTTTTTTTTCGGGTTATTACTTTTCTGTATTTTATCTTTTTCTTTTGTTTTTGTTTTTTTCAGCGTGCCTTCGGTTTCACACTGATGCTTTTTCCTTTGTTGTTTTGTTTTTGGCTTTACTAAATAAAAAGCTGCAACTAACTAAACATCTTATTGTTCATGTGTTTATTGGATTAAAGCAGATTTTAGACTCATTACAGCAACAAGACAAAACATCATCATATAACCTTCATTTCCTCCTGAGAACCAAGATTTTATTTGGCTTTTTAACCCTCCTGTTGTCCTCGAGTCAAGGAAGGAAGGGAGAAGGAATGAAAGGAGGAAGAAGGAAGGAAAGGAGGGAGGAAGGAAAGGAGGGAGGAAGGAAGGGAAGAAGGACAGAGGAAAGAAGGAAGGAAGGTAGGAGGGAGGGAGGGAGAAAGGAAAAGAGCTTGCTTGAAGGAAGGGGGAGGGTAGGGGGAGGAAAGAAAGAGAGAAGGAGTGAGGGAGGAAATAAGGAAGGGAGGAAGGAAAGAAAGGAGGGAAGGAAAGAAGGAGGAAGGGCAGAAGGAAGGAAGAAAGGATGGAGGGAGGAAAGAAGGAAGAGAGGAAAGAGAAGGAAGGAAGGAAGGAAGGAAGGAAGGGAGGAAAGAAGGAACAGTCAAAACAGACGGGGTTAATTTGACCCGGGAGGACGACAGGAGGGTTAAATGTCTCCTAGATATTTAGAGTAGTAAAACCTGAAGAGTAGAAACTTAACACAATTAATCCATCAGTGTATAAAACTATTTATTTCTGATTAATGCTCAGAAATACAGAACAAACAGAGTCCAGGAGAAATATTATATATATTTATATTTTAGAAGAAGTTAGTCAGTTTGTCTCCAATGAAACCAGGATAACTTATTGATCTGTGTTGATCGGTTCACCAGTCAGGCTGTAATACACCTGTTTGACCCCTAGATGGCAGCAGAGAGCTTTTATTGTAAATACATGAAACGTTTGCTGCAATTCAAACTGCAAACTTCACACATATGAAGCTTTTCTCCCTAAACTTTATTTAACCCTCCTGTTGTCCTCAAGTCAAGGAAGTAAGGGAGGAAGATAGAAGGAAGGGAGGGAGGAAGGAAGGAAGGAAAGGAGGGAAGGAAGGAAAGGAAAGAAGGAAGGGAGGGAGGAAGAAGGAAGGAAAGGAGGGAGGAAGAAGGAAGGAAAGAAGGAAGGGAGGAAGGGAAGGAAGGACGGAGGAAAGAAAGAAGGAAGGAAGGTAGGAGAGAGGGAGGCAACAAGGAAGGAGGGAGGGAGAAATGAAAAGAGGAAGGAAGGAAAGAAGGAATGGAGGAAAGGAAGGAAGAAAGGAGGGAAGGAAGGTAGGGGGAGGAAAGAAAGAGAGAAGGAGGGAGGGAGGAAAGGGAGGAAGGAAGGAAAGAAGAAACAGTCAAAACAGACGGGGTCAATTTTAACAGGAGGGAATGATTCATTGTTTTTTAATTGTTTTTTAATTTAATCATAAAATATCGTCCGCTTCTGCTCAAACTGTTTCTCTGCACAGATTTGCTGCTCAAGCTTCGGCCATATTATTCTATATGTGATGTTCTCAGATTGAAAGACTCTTGAATAAAAATAAGTAAAAAGTCCCAGTTTTAAAAAACATTGAATTAAAGTTTCCTCAAACGTCTCGTAGAAGTTATAATAAAATATTAAACTTCGTGTCCTAAAGCTTGAATATTGTCTCTTTTTCTGCTGTCAGAAAATGTTCAACATGTATAAATCTATATTTTAAGCTGCAACTCACAATTATTGTCATTATCCAGTCTGTCAATAATGTTTTTCATCAATAATTTGTTCTATAAAACAATTAAAAAGTCAAATAAACAGTTTAAAAAAAACACACAAAACAAAAGCAGCAAATTGTCACTTTTAAACTTGTCAATTATCAAAATAATGGAAAATAATTATTGATATATACGACTGGGACGTTCTTATAAAAATGTGATATAATATTAATAAATTAATGCACTTTAAACATCAATCAACTTATATTAATAATATTTTAACGGGTTAATTAATTAACCTGTTTATGCAGCTTATCTGTGCACATCAGTCATCACAGTAACTCTGTATTTATTATATTATACTATTTTCAGTCTGTTTTCATTATTTAATCACATGGAGACGAACCTGCTGTTTCTGCCTCCAGGTGGCGCTGCAGCCCAGCAGAGGAATCACTGTCAGCTTTTAATAACAATAAATTATCTTATATATCAGCAGATGTTTGACAGCGATGAAGATTAGAGATGATTTATTACATCTGTAATATTTATAATTATTTATTTAGTTTATAAAGTAGAAACAACTCTGACCCAAGGCTTAAATACTGACCTGTGTGTGTGTGAGTGTGTGTGTGTGTGTGTCCAGTGTGTGTGTTTGAGTGTGTGTGTGTGTGGTGTGTGTCCAGTGTGTGTGTGTGTGTGTGTGTGCGTGTGTGTGTGTGTGTGTGTGCGTGTGTGTGTGTGTGTGTTTGAGTGTGTGTGTGTGTGTGTGTCCAGTGTGTGAGTGTGTGTGTGTGTGTGTCCAGTGTGTGAGTGTGTGTGTGTCCAGTGTGTGTGTGTGTGTGTCCAGTGTGTGTGTGTGAGTGTGTGTGTGTGTGTGTGTGTCCAGTGTGTGTGTGTGTGTGTCCAGTGTGTGTGTGTGTGTGTGTGTGTGTGTGTGTGTCCAGTGTGTGAGTGTGTGTGTGTGTGTGTGTGTCCAGTGTGTGAGTGTGTGTGTGTCCAGTGTGTGAGTGTGTGTGTGTGTGTGTGTGTGTCCATGCTGTGAAGCGCTGAGCGGATGTAAAGGGATCAGCGTGTCAGTGGCTGTTTGACAAGCTGAGACAATACCTGAAACCTGCAGGTCAGCCCCTGCTGAGAGAGAGTGTGTGTGTGTGTGTGTGTGTGTGTGTGTGTGTGTGTGTGTGTGTGTGTGTGTGTGTGTGTGTGTTAGCCATGGGTCACAGCCTCTGCTGTCATGTCACAGTGTTCCCATGGCACTTCACAGCCACCTGGAAACACCTGAAGCATTGAGAGAGAGAGAGAGAGAGAGAGAGAGAGAGAGAGAGAGAGAGAGAGAGAGAGAGAGAGAGAGAGAGAGAGAGAGAGAGAGAGAGAGAGAGACAGAGAGAGAGAGAGAGAGAGAGAGAGAGAGAGAGAGAGAGAGAGGATGAACAGATGTTATAGGAAGGAAGGAAAGAAGGAAGGAAGGATGGGAAGAGAGAGGGGGAAATGAATGAAGACAAAAAGGAAGAGGGGAAAGATAAAAGGAAAGAGCGAAGAAAGAATGAGGGAAGGAAGGAAGAGGGGAAAGATAAAAGGAAAGAATGAAAGAAGAAAGAAAGAATGAGGGAAGGAAGAGAGGAAAGATAAAAGGAAAGAGGGAAGGAAGGAAGAAAGAATGAGGGAAGGAAGAGAGGAAAGATAAAAGGAAAGAATGAAGGAAGGAATTCAGCATTAAAACAAGCAGCCACGTTTTCCTGCAGCTGCTCCTCGTCGTCCAATCAAATCGCAGCTTTTTAAAAACCCAAACGCAGCGAGTTCGACCGTCTGAACTACTGTATCATCGCTGTTTAGCTTCGTCTAAAGTTTCCCTTCGTTTTTACATTTTTTAAGTGCTCCGTCTTTCTTCTGGCCGAGCATAAAGAGAACAGATTAGAGCGAAGGAGGAAAAAAGGAAATCTGCAGTTATTTCCTGTTAATATCGTTCCTGTTGTTGGGCTCTAATGAGAGGAGTCGCCCCTTCACTTTCAAGAGGGCTTAGCAGCAGTTAGCTGGCTCGGGGTAGGAGGGGGGGGGGGGGGGGCTGCCGGGACAATAATCACGTTTTAACTCAGCTTCACACCCGAATCCTTCACAATAACTCACACCACTTAATTCCTCCTTTCAGAGCCGCAGATAAAACGCCAGAGGCTAAATTAATAGATGCTAATGGCCGCCTTCAATCAAAGCCGAGCAGGATCCAAATCTGCCAGTGAGGCCTATTAATTAACATGTGGAGGGAGGAGTGGGGGGGTGTAGAGGAGGGGGGGGGGGGGGGGGGTGGAAGCGGACACAGTGAGGCAGGATGGAGAGGAAAGAAGAGGCTCTGTGGTTCACATGGGCCTCCGCAGGGCAGAGCATTGAAGGCGGAGGCAGGGGGCCTTTGTGCAGCTTCCCGGGCCACAATTAGAGGCTCCTGAATGGCTGCTGTTTGTCCTCCGGGTCCCAAAACGCTGCTCAGGAAGAGCCGAGGCCAGAGCCGCGCCGCACGGGTCGAAACCCCGACGTCCAGAGAGCGAGAGGTGACGGGACACGAGGCAGGAAACAGCCGGAACTTAAACTAAAGTTTGTTTTACAGAATCTGAAAAGTTTCAGCTTCTCAACATTAAACAGGTCAAAGTTTGATTCCTTCATGATTTCAACAGGTTTTATATTAAAGTGTTTCAGCTCAACATGTTTGATGTTGTAACTAACGATGAAGTGTTTGTATAAAGTTGTTTCTCTTTTGGATTAAAAACATCTTTAATATCATAGAAAAATTTATATTTCAGCGCTAATTTAAAATCTATTTTCTGGACTCAAAGTTATAGAAAAAAGAAAAAAAAGTTACGTAA
>NC_084978.1:763524-791024 GCF_963691925.1 Scomber scombrus | reverse complement strand
TTGCATGGGGGGGTTGCCACTGCGCATGCTCAGCACACCTCAGCAGCAGGTATGTGTGACTGACAGAAAGTCTCAGCTCGGCTCAGACTCCAGCGCGTGGCGGCAGGAGGAGTGAGGAATACACCGACTGCTCAGAGCCCCGCTGCCCGGCCGCCCTGCACTCTATCCCGGCTACCTGCTCCCAGGATCCCCGCTGAATCTCCGGAGACTTCCAGGAGACTTTGTTTTTGAATTTTTTTTGAATTTTTAATATTTTTTTTAAATCTTGAACCTGCAGCAGAGGAGAGAGGACACACTGACCCCGCCCGGACACAGGTGAGAGGGAAGTTGCTCCGTCTCCAGGTGCAGGAACCAGGATTTGCAGCCCGGGAGCGGCATGCCTCTCCGGGGGAAGGACTCTGGACTCTGAGCCTCCTGAGCTCCAGGAACCTGGACTAACTGGACGCCGTTTTTTGTTCCCCCCCCCCTCCCTCCACCTCACCATCTTTACAATGTTCCAGCACAGCAGCAATAATAAGAAATGCTTCACCATCGAGTCCCTGGTGGGGAAAGAACCGAGCAGCTACAGCGGCTCCGGGGATGAACCCATCCGGCCCACAGCGCTCCGTTTCCCGGAGTCTCTGCATCCATCCGCCGGTGTGTTCGGCTCCTGCTTCCAGTCGAGCAGCGGCAGGACTTTATACACATCCGGGCCGGACTTGGTTCTGCAGGAGCCCGGGACGCACACGCACAGCCCCGCAGGACTCCCGCTGCACGCGCTGCAGATCCCGCCCCCCCCGCAGAGCTTCTTCAGCCCGCAGCACCGGGACGCGCTCAGCTTTTACCCCTGGGTGCTCCGCAGCAGATACCTGGGCCACCGCTTCCAGGGTGAGCCGAGGCGCACGAACCTGCTCTTTATTAGCACTTATTATACTTTATTATACTTTATTATATATTATTATATATTATTATAAGTTATTATACTTTATTAAGTGTTGCTGTTGCTCCTGATGCTGAGCAGCTTTGATTTGAGTCACTTTTTATTCATTTTTCACTCGAATCTTTTCTTCATTTTCATTTTCCAGGTTTTTATTTAATCAGATTTTGAGTGTTGCAATAAAATAATAATAATAATAATAATAATAATAATAATAATAATAATAATAATAATAAGGCAGGAATTACTATTTAAATCTTATTATATCAGAATTATTACAACTCTTTTATTGCAGGGTTGATGATATTAGACATGTTATAAATGATATTAAACTATATAAATGATATAAATGGAAATAAAGAATATAAAATAATCCAAATTAAAAACAGGAATAAATCTGACTCTCATATATGAAAGAGAAGAATTAAAGGAAGGAAATCTCTTATAAGTTTTTCTATTTTCTGGTTTTATTATTGTTTATATTTTATTCTTCTTCTTTTAATATAATTATAATTATATAAACATTAACCTCATTATTATTATGTGGGTCAGTTTAAAGTTAAACAGCTTGAACACATAAAACAACCAATAATAATAATAATAATTATAATGAGTAATAATGAATAAACAGGCAGTGAAACGTATTTAATATAAAAGATGTTTTGCTGTAATTTAGATTTAACCAGCTGATTCTGATCGATGATTAATTTATATTATTAATTATTGATTATTTTACTGTCACACTGAAAACGGAGCAGAAAGAAACCAGAGATTAATATTTTATCCTGCAGGTTTTTATTAACATTAAGACTTTTATGTTATTTAGTGACGTCACCGCTGATAAATATGATCAATGCTGATTTTAGAAGATTATTTTTTATCCTTTTTTTAATGTTTTCTTTCTTCATTAAAGCTTCTCACGAATCTGCCTACACACACACACACACACACACACACACACACACACACACACACACACACACACACACACACACACACACACACACACACACACATTGAAAATGAGTCATTTTAAAACCATAAATCTTTTTTTTTTGCGCATTTTTTCCTTTTTTACAGCAACGTGACGTTTGCAGCTTTTCTTCTTTAACATGTTTTTACTCCAAACTGTCACGTGCTCATATCTATATTATATTTAATGTAATTGTATTTGATACTATATATAAATATATATATATAAACGAAGCTTTATGATCGACCTGCAGAACCAAACATTTCCAGTTTATTGCGCAACACGTTTAAATTGAAGCCTCAGTTTCTCCTCAGTGAGATAATTATTATTATTATTATTATTGTTATTATTATTATTATTATTATTATTATTATTATTATTATTATTATTATTATATTATAAACTCATATTTGATCTTATTTAACGTCTCACTGTTAAACTTATTATCATTTTAAACCTTTAATCTTTCTCTAACGTTTCCAACTTCGCGCGTAAAGACGCAGTTTTGGTTTAAATTGAAGGTTTTTTTAATTCTCTGTTATATTATTATAGTTTTTATATATTTCAGACTTTTCTTCTCTAAATGTTTATTATGTTTATTTCTTCCGTTTAAATTCAAATGTTTAAAAAGTCAAATAAACCGAAACGCTGCAAGACGCAAAATAATATAAAATATATCTAAATGTGACTAAAGCAGCGTTTTATTATCAGTTTATATCTATTTATATATTATATTATATTATATTATATTATATTATATTATATTATATTATATTATATTATATTATAATCTACAGACTTCAGCAGTAAAACCTTTAAGGCCTTTTATTTATTTATTTATTATTAAAATATAAATAAAGGATTAAAAATCTTCCTTTAATAGATTTAATAGATTTAATCAGATGTTAAAGTTTCATAATTTTCTTTTTTCTTGTTTCAGGAAATAAATTAAATATTAATTATAAAAGAAAAAAGATTAAAAATCCGCTGAAGAGAAAAAAATCTGATTCATAAAAGAGACGAAAAAAAAAAGAAAATCAATAAATATCTCTGATCCTGTTATTGATTATTAATCTATTATTATCTATATATCTATTATATATTATATATTATATTATCAGCTGCAGGTTCATTGATTAGGAGACTTTATTAAACCTTCAAGTTTAATCAATACAAGTGATCAGAAAGCGGAGCAGCAATTAACATCAGCAGCAGCTTCATACTGATTATTATTATTATTATTATTTATTATTATAATAATTATTATTATGACTGTTATTATAGTAATTAAGTTTATAATAAAACATTAAAGGAAAATGTTTGTGCGAAATGTAAAAATCAGTTTATTGTATTTTTCAGTTGCATATTAAAATATTTATAATACAAAAAAATAAATAAAGGAGAAATGATTATTTTTTTTATATTTTTTTATATTTAATAAAGATTTTAATTCAACATGAAACATTAAAATAACATCAGTAGAATAAAATATAATGTATAAATATTATATTTAATAAAAACTATAAAATAATAAGAAATAATCTCAATATGAAAGAAACAAAATAACACAAATAATATGTTTAAATTAAATAACATAAATAAATACAATAAAAATAAATATAAAAAAGCTAAAGAATAAAAAATAAACATCTTTTAAAAAAATCTACAAAACCTTTTAAATTAAATCAAAAGATATTTGATCTTTATAATTAATAAAAAGACAAAAAGACTGAATTTAGTTTTTTCTGTTAATAATTAAAATAAATCTGATTATTTATTTTTTAGTTTTTATAAATAAATAATAACGTTTTGTTTTCAGCAGTTTTTTCATCATATTAAGACAAAATGTTTTTAATGTTTAATTATAAACGTCTCGACATTAATTTAAATTCTTCTTCTAACTAAACAGAAATCCAGTTTTATATGTTTTTAATCATATTTATTGACCTTTGACCTTTGAGGCTGTAATGTTGCTTTAAAATCTGTCAACACATTAAAATTATAATTAAGTCATTTAAATTTAAATTAACCTTTTTAACATTTCATCAAAGAGCTCAGAGATAAATATAATTATATTAAATCACAATAAATAAACATTATTATCATAAACTGACACAAAGATAAAAACAGATGATTCTCTTCACTCGTTTAAAGACATGAAATAATATAATAATAAAATAATATAATAATAAAATAATAAAGAGAAAAAGAAACATTAAAATAAACTCTGTTATTAATCCTTTAATAATAAATATAATAACAGATAAAACAGTCATTGACACACTTATGATTGTTAACATAATATAATATAATATAATATAATATATAATATAAACAGGTATCAGTTCGGCTCTAATCTGAAGTTAACCTGCAGTGTGTTCAAGCTGTGGTCGGCGGACCCAGACGAGGTCACGCTGCTCCGTCTGAAGGTCCAGAGTCTGAAAGTATCAGGAGATAAAAACTGCAGCATCACTGATTAAATACACACACACACACACACACACACACACACACACACACACACACACACAGAGACACACACACACACACACACACACACACACACACACACACACACACACACACACATATCGTAGTGTTTTTAATGTTAAAGGGAATCGAATTTTTTCTCTAAAAGGGCGACGAGACCTCACATGTGACGATGTAAACAGATCAATGTCCCCACAATGTGAGAAAGACCAGCTACACACACACACACACACACACACACACACACACACACACACACACACACACACAGATCTGGAGGTTAATTTGAGGATTTGTTAACTTCTGCTTTATGAACCTGTTATTATTGTTGTTGTTGTTGAGTTTGAACGTCGTTGTTCGTTGTTCGGTTGAAATGAGCTTTATTTAATTTTCTGATGTTTTATCACAAAATGATTTGAAATCATCAGAAAACGATCAATAACTTCCTGAATCAGCTGATTAGTTTTAACAAGATGCTGAAATGCTGTTTGGGATTGTGTGTGTGTGTGTGTGTGTGTGTGTGTCTGTGTGTGTGTGTCTCTCTGTGTGTGTGTGTGTCTGTGTGTGTGTGTCTCTCTGTGTGTGTGTGTGTCTGTGTGTGTGTGTCTCTCTGTGTGTGTGTGTGTGTGTGTGTGTGTCTCTCTGTGTGTGTGTGTGTGTCTGTGTGTGTGTGTCTGTGTGTGTGTGTGTGTGTGTGTGTCTGTGTGTGTGTGTCTGTGTGTATAATACTGTGTGTGTGTGTGTGTGTGTGTGTGTGTGTGTGTGTGTGTCTGTGTGTGTGTGTGTCTGTGTGTGTGTGTGTGTGTGTGTGTGTATGTGTGTGTGTGTGTGTGTGTGTCTGTGTGTGTGTGTGTGTGTGTGTGTGTGTGTGTGTGTATAATAGTCTTCAGTGTGTATTCTCAGTATAATCAGAGTTCCTCACATTATTATTCATTAGCTGGAAGAAGCTGACAGCTGACTGGGTCCTGTTACTGGGGGGGGGGGGGGGAGAGGGGGGGGGGGAGAGAGGAGGGGGAGAGAGAGAGGGGGGGGGGGGTCATAGTTCACTGAGTCTGTGCATGAAGAAAAAACTCCATCAGTGTTAGAGCAGCATGTTACTGTTGTAGCTGCTGGAGGTGGAGCTAGTTTACACTACTTTATATACAGTTAGCTAGTTTAGTCCAGTGGTTCCCAACCTAGGGGTGGGGCCCCTCCAAAGGGTCAGCAGATACATGTGAGGGGTCCTGAGATGATTAATGGGAGAGGAAAGAAGTACTAGTACCTCAAACTGTACTACAGTAAAGTACAAGTACCTCTAACTGTACTACAGTAAAGTACAAGTACCTCAAACTGTACTACAGTAAAGTACAAGTACCTCTAACTGTACTACAGTAAAGTACTAGTACCTCTAACTGTACTACAGTAAAGTACAAGTACCTCTAACTGTACTACAGTAAAGTACAAGTACCTCTAACTGTACTACAGTAAAGTACTAGTACCTCTAACTGTACTACAGTAAAGTACAAGTACCTCAAACTGTACTACAGTAAAGTACAAGTACCTCAAACTGTACTACAGTAAAGTACAAGTACCTCTAACTGTACTACAGTAGAGTACAAGTACCTCTAACTGTACTACAGTAAAGTACTAGTACCTCTAACTGTACTACAGTAAAGTACTAGTACCTCTAACTGTACTACAGTAAAGTACTAGTACCTCTAACTGTACTAAAGTAAAGTACTAGTACCTCTAACTGTACTACAGTAAAGTACAAGTACCTCTAACTGTACTACATTAATAGGTTTCGGTGTGTGTTTTCGTGCCGTTACCGTAGCAACCGTTAGCATCTGTAGATACGCATCGATAACTCGGTTTTTACGTAATTTCTACTTTTTAATTTAAACTCGTAAATCTTTAATAAACTTTGACGTAATAACGAGATGAAAGTTATAAATGTCTCCAGGCTGGAAGTTTATTTATTATATTTAATCAACTTTCTGTCACTGGGACCAGTTTGAACCAGTTTCAACCAGTTTGAACCAGTTTGAACCTGTTAGAGACTCATTTATATCCTTTAATAAACTCTAATAATTCATCTGCTGATATTTTACGTCTTTCTTTTTCTTTCTTTCTTGCTCTGAGTCTGTTATCGCCTCTAAAAAGGAAGGAAGGGAGGAAGGAAGGATGGAAAGGAGGAAAGGAAAGGAAGGAAGGAAAGGAGGGAGGAAGGAAGGATGGAAAGGAAAGAAGGAAAGGAGGAAGGAAGAAGGAAGGAAAGGAGGGAGGAAGAAAGGATGGAAAGGAGGAAAGGAAAGGAAGGAAGGAAAGGAGGGAGGAAGGAAGGATGGAAAGGAGGAAAGGAAAGAAGGAAAGGAGGAAGGAAGAAGGAAGGAAAGGAGGGAGGAAGAAAGGATGGAAAGGAGGAAAGGAAAGGAAGGAAGGAAAGGAGGGAGGAAGGAAGGATGGAAAGGAGGAAAGGAAAGAAGGAAAGGAGGAAGGAAGAAGGAAGGAAAGGAGGAAGGAAGAAGGAAGGAAATGAGGGAGGAAGGATGGAAAGGAAAGAAGGAAAGGAAGAGGAAGGAAAGGAGGAAGGAAGAAGGAAGGAAATGAGGGAGGAAGAAGGATGGAAAGGAAGGATGGAAAGGAAAGAAGGAAAGGAAGAAGGAAAGGAGGTTGAGTTTGTGTGGATGCAGTTTTCATCATTCTGCAGCTTGTGAGATAAAATCATTTAATTTATAACTTTATAATTTATTAAACGTCATATTCATTTATGTCTTTTCAAACTCTTTATAATCCATTTCTACAACTACACTTCTTTCTTTTAAGTGTTTTTAAATTAGATTAATGTTGTTGTTTTTCTTTTGTGTGTTTTTATGAACTAAGATCATCTTCATGTTGAATCATCGTTTATATTCATATTTATTTTATTATTTACATTTATATATTTTATATTTAACATCTTAACGACACTGAGAGAAGATTCATAGATGTTAGAAATCTACAGAGGATGTGTGTGTGTCTCTGTGTGTGTGTGTGTGTGTGTGTGTGTGTGTGTGTGTGTGTGTGTGTTCTTGGATCAGGTCTGGGCTTGTTGTTAGTACCAGGGGAGCCTGATGAACCATCTGCCCCAACAACCCTTCCTCCTCCTCTCCTCATCCTCTTCCTCCTCTTCCTCCTCCTCTCTCTTGAGTGTGTTTCTATTCACCTGTTTTTTTAAAAATCTGAGTGTAAAACCTTGAAATAAGAACAAAAGTCGTCCAAAAGAGTCAAATCTTTTTGGGCCACTTCAGGAAAACTCATCACATTTGTTTATACATCTGTTAAATATTAAATGAGTCTAATTTAACCTAAACAGTATAAAGGGTTAAAGGTGATGAAACATCTTCCTGTTTGAGTGACAGGTTAGAGTTCAGTTTCATCACCTGCTCCTGTTTGCATTCCTCTCCTCCTCTCTTCCTCCTCCTCTTCTTTGTCCTCCTCCTCCTGCTCCTCTTCCTCCTCCTCCTCTTCCTATTCCTTCTCCTCTTCCTCCTCCTCCTCCTCCTCCTCCTGCTCCTCCTCCTCCTCCTCCTCTTCCTCTTCCTATTCCTTCTCCTCTTCCTCCTCTTCCTCCTCCTCCTCCTCCTCCTCCAACCCCTTCTCTTCCTCCTCCTCCTCTTCCTATTCCTTCTCCTCTTCCTCCTCCTCCTCCTCTTCCTATTCCTTCTCCTCCTCCTGGCTCCTCCTCCTCCTCCTCTTCCTATTCCTTCTCCTCTTCCTCCTCCTCCTCCTCCTCCTGCTCATCCTCCTCCTCCTCCTCTTCTTCTTCTCTCTTCTGTCATCACAGCAGCTGAAACTGTTTGTCCCGACTCAGTAAAAACATTCTGCGCTTTTCAGGAGAAACTAAAACACTTTATTATGAACTTTCTCAACATGACAGATTTAACTGTGTTATTTAATATTTCTTATAAAGATGCAAGAAAGAAAGATAAACTATGAAGAAGATTTGTGAGTGTGAACGTTTATTTAACGTGTTCAGATCTGAACCATGAACAGAAATCACATCAACTCTTAAACAGGCAGGAGAGGAAAATAAGATGTTAATTATTCTGTTTATTTACTTTGTCACTAGTTATCTCATTTGCACCTAAATAAAGATAAATAAAGATAAATAAAGATAAATAAAGATAAATAAAGATAAATAGATAGATGGATGGATCCTCTGATTAACCCTTTACATGCCGTTTCCGGCTCATTTTTACATTTGGGACATTTATTTCAGGACTTTTCCTGATGTCACAGTAAACAAACCATAGAAATATATGACCTCCTCTTTCTCCTCTTCCTCCTTCTCTTCTCCTCCTCTTCCTCCTCTTAATCTTCCTCCTCCTCCTCCTCTTCATCTTCTTCTTCTCTCATCACAGCAGCTGAAACTGTTTGTCGTAAATTTAACATCAGTGTATGAACTCTGTGTGTGTGTGCCTGTGTGCGTGTGTGTGTGTTTGTGTGTTACAGTGTGTGTGTGTGTGTGTGTGTTACAGTGTGTGTGTGTGCGTGCGTGTGTGTGTGTGTGTGTGTGTGTGTGTTACAGTGTGTGTGTGCATGTGTGTGTGTGCAGAGAGGAAGTGCTCCGTCCCAGCTGTGTGAACTTTAAAGGTGGGGTCTATACGTATTATTGTGTATATTCTAGAGGTTCATATCCGTCTTTCTTATCTTCCAACTTTCAGGAAGCTGAAACCTTCAATCGCCGCCGTGCAGCGACTATAAAGCCGCTCTATTCTTTATTCTATTCTATTAAATTACACATTTGCAATCAAGATTGTTGCACATCATAAATTTAGCAGCTTCAGAGGTTCCACTGCTGCAGAGATAACAGGAGGTTGTTTTCTTAACTTGCTGTAAAAGTTCATTTCTTCTCTTCTTTAAAGCTTTTAAACCCTTTCATTTAAGTTTCACATGGAGATGAAGGTGAAGTTTCCAAATATGCTAAATCTGCCTCTTTATTATCTGTGTAATTTAATTAAATCCAGTAATAACAACTCTACTATAAATTCTACTTTTATGAAGTTTATTCATGTTCAGTTGTTGTTAACATCGTCATGAAGGAGATAATTCTGCTTTATGTTTATTACTGAGCTCAAACTGAGTGATGGAGATGAGTTAAGGTGCTTTATATTGACTGGTGAAGCATAGAAACACTAATGTAATGTAAAAATAGTACTTTATAGTATACTTTAATAGATATCATTCATAGTTTTTATTGATTTATTTAAAGATGTTTTTGTAGTTTAACGCAGCAGAAACCGAACCGAGCAGAGCGTCTTCCTGTAAACTCGACGCTGTTTCTTTAAATCTTTGTTTCGTCTAATTTAACATTCAACAGAAATCAACCGTCACATTTGCAAACTGGAGTCACATCGTCTCTCAGTCGCAGCTCCAGACTCTCAGTTTGCATATGAATATCTTTTTTATTTTAATAGCAGCTAACAACAAGCGACAGCACGTATCTGCTTTCTATCACGACTTCATTGTTTTTCGTCGCCGCCCCCGAAAAAATAACCGCCGATCAACCGACTTCTTTGCGTTCGGCGTGTCGACGGCGGCGTTTTCCTTTCAGCCGAGCGTCGCATTTGTTTTTATGTAAAAGACGTATTCAAACATTTACGTACGATTTCAATAAACAGGCGGGGAAAATAAAAAAACCCAGATGTGTCACAAAGAAAAGATTCAACGGCGGCTTATTTATCGGCTTTGTCTCGCAGATTTACGTAACCATGACGACGACGATGCGGCTCGTAAACAAATCAGATTTTAACCTGAAAACATTTCTGTGGTTTTAAAGTTTTTAAGCTTTAAAGTAAAATGAGCTCGACCACGAAAACACCTGCAGTCAGAGTTTCAGGAAGAAGCTGAACTCAATGTACTTTTATAGAATTAAAGCATTAATAAAACTTTATTTTTCATGTTGTGTAGTTTGTGTAGTTGCAGTTTTAGTAGTTTAATCAACAGCAATAAGTTATATATACTTTATATTTGTGTGTAAAACTGACATATGTTGAGAAACGTTGAGTAAAATAAAACATTTTTTAATTACAAGGCAAAGAATATCTTAGTATACTCATAGCATTTTCTCCTATAATCAATACGTTTTACCGTCTACATGAAGCTTAAACATTGTGAAAACTTGAATTAGATTAATTAAACATTAATAAACTTTATTTTTAATGTTGTGTAAATTGTTTAGCTGCAGTTTTAGGGTTAGGGTTTAAACAACAGCAATAAGTTATATGTTTTATATTTTACCATGAAATGCTTTAATCTTAATTTACACTTTTAACCAGTACATGTTTTTTATATTAACTTGCACTTTATGAGGTCATGTGTTTTTATTATCCTTATTTATTAATAGACATTATATATTATAGTTTTATCTTGCTGTTGGTAAATAAATAAATAAATCATGACAGTAAAATGAGTCATGAATCAGTGTTAAAAGTTCAGTCATGAATCTCTGAATGTGTTTGATTCTTTAATCTAATCTTTATTAAAATGAATGAAAGTAACTAAACATGTAAAACAGAGTAAAGCGATGATATCACTTCGAGCGTCCATGATGTCTTGCTGCATAAACTCCAATAATCCAAACTCAAATATCAGCTGCTGCAGTAACAGTCGATGTGTTTGATGTTTGAATCTAATCTGTATTCAAATGAATGAAAGTAACTAAACATGTAAAACAGAGTAAAGCGATGATGACATCACTTTAACCTGAGCGTCCATGATGTCTTGCTGCATAAACTCAAATAATCCAAACTCAAATATCAGCTGCTGCAGTAACAGTCGATGTGTTTGATGTTTGAATCTAATCTGTATTTCAATGAATGAAAGTAACTAAACATGTAAAACAGAGTAAAGCGATGATGACATCACTTTAACCTGAGCGTCCATGATGTCTTGCTGCATAAACTCCAATAATCCAAACTCAAATATCAGCTGCTGCAGTAACAGTCGATGTGTTTGATGTTTGAATCTAATCTGTATTTCAATGAATGAAAGTAACTAAACATGTAAAACAGAGTAAAGCGATGATGACATCACTTTAACCTGAGCGTCCATGATGTCTTGCTGCATAAACTCAACTAATCCAAACTCAAATATCAGCTGCTGCAGTAACAGTAGATGTGTTTGTTCAGATTAAACAGAGCAAACAGGACACACACACACACACACACACACACACACACACACACACACACACACACACACACACACACACACACACACACACACACACACACACACGTCTTTCTATCCTTGTGAGGACTCTCTAACTGACATAAAGCACCAGCTAGTCTGCAGACAGGTGACGAGGAGAGTAAAAATCTATGTCTATCTATGTGAGCTGCAGTCAGAACTCTGAGGTTCAGGCTCCAAACCAGAGAAACAGTCTAGCTTCTAATATCAGAGCTGCTCAAACCCTGAAAGCTTTCAATCATAATCACATTTACAGTCATTATACAGCAGAATTACACAAACACAAGTCCAGGTTTGTTTTCTTTTTCTCCAGTTCTCTCTTTTTATTTCCATTCCCTTCTTACAGAGTCATTTTACTCTTAGTGGAAGACATCGAAAAACTTATAATCATGTGACTAAATGAACAATATGAAGTCTGTAGCGAGACCCAAAGTCTGATCTGAGTGGTGAAACAAAGTCAACAAAGTTTTTACAGTAATTCTTAAATTAACCCAAAAAGTCAACCGTTGCATCATATATTATTGGGCATTACTTCACCCCAATCCTCCCTCTCAGGTGTATCTGTTGTGTTTTTATACTTTATCTTCCTCATAATTGTTTTATTTTATCTTGTGTTTTAAGCTTGTTCAGCACTTTGGTCACTGAGGTTGTTTTAACCTTCCTGTCGTCCTCCCGGGTCAAATTGACCCCGTCTATTTTGACTGTTCCTTCTTTCCTCCCTTCCTCCTTCTCTCTTTCTTCCCTTCATTCTTTCCTTCCTCCATCCCCCTTTCTTCCTTCCCTCCTTCCTTCCTGTCTTCCTCCCTCCCTCCTTCTTTCCTTCCCTCCTTCCTTCCTTCCTTCCTACCTTTTTCCCTTCCTTCTTTCCTCTGTCCTTCTTTCCTCCCTCCCTCCTTCCTTTTTTCCCCCCTCCCTCCGTCCTACCTTCCTTCCTTCTTTCCTTCCTTTCATTCCTTCTTACCTTTCCTCCCTTCCATCTGTCCTTCCTCCCTCCCTCTTTCTCTTTTTTTCCTTCCCTCCCTCCCTCCCTCCCTCCTTCCTTCCTTCCTTCCCTCCTTCCCTCCTTCCTTCCTTCCTTCCTTCCTTCCTACTTCCCTCCTTCTTTGACTCGAGGACAACAGGAGGGTTAAGCTTCAGCACTGAAGTTGTTTTAAATGTTCAACAGAAATAAACTTTGACTTGAATTCAAACCTCAGACAATATTTTTCTCGTCAGATGTTCATTGTGTACTGATTCTGACTGTTTTTCTTTTTGTGTGTTTTTTGTGTTTCAGGTGACGACAGCAGTCCGGAGAACCTTCTGCTTCACGGTCCGTTCTCCAGGAAACCCAAACGGATCCGGACGGCGTTCTCTCCATCGCAGCTCCTCCGTCTGGAGCGAGCTTTCGAGAAGAATCACTACGTGGTCGGAGCTGAGAGGAAGCAGCTGGCGAGCGGACTGTGTCTGACTGAGACGCAGGTAGGTTTCATTATAATACAGAGAATATACCTTAATATTGATCAGAGTATTGATCAGAGTATTGATCAGAGTATTGACTGAATGGATTATTAGATGAACAATTTGTTTCTAAAAATGTCAGAATGAACTCTGCCGGCTGTGAGCAGTAATCATGGAGGCGAAGACAAAAACAGGGATTTATTCATCTCGTATCATACCTAACTTTAGTTTAATCAACCAATCAATCAATCAATCAATCAATCAATCAATCAATCAAACTTTAGTGATACAGCAGTTTTCATTCAGGTTAATGTAGTTCAAAGTTCTTCACAACTGATAATAAAACAGAAGAAGTGACGACAAAGAAAAGGAAGAAAAAACAAAGAACAAATTAAAAGACAAATGCAATTGTTTAATTTATTTGTAGTTTTCAGTGTAATGTGTTGCGTAATTTCGGTGTGTTTTTTTGTGTAGTTGTCTGTTGTGTAGTTTCTTGTGTCGTTTTTCGGGATAATTTTCCAGTGAACTCTTGGTGATGTTTTCCTCGTGTCTTCTCAGTGATTGACAGCTGATTGTTTTGGCCTCTGAGTTTGTTTGTGAACACTTTTCAGTGTAATTTCTTGTGAACATTGACTCTGAGCTGATGTCAGATGTATTTCAGATGTATTTTAGATGTATTTCAGGCTGTATTTTAGATGTATTTCAGGCTGTATTTCAGACTGTATTTCAGCTGTATTTCAGCTATATTTCAGCTGTATTTCGGCTGTATTTCAGCTGTATTTCAGCTGTATTTCAGATGTATTTCAGATGTATTTCAGGCTGTATTTGAGCTGTATTTCAGGCTGTATTTCAGGCTGTATTTCAGGCTGTATTTCAGCTGTATTTCAGATGTATTTTAGATGTATTTCAGATGTATTTTAGATGTATTTCAGCTGTATTTCAGCTGTATTTCAGGCTGTGTTTCAGCTGTATTTCAGGCTGTATTTCAGCTGTATTTCAGGCTGTATTTCAGGCTGTATTTCAGCTGTATTTCAGGCTGTATTTCAGGCTGTATTTCAGGCTGTATTTCAGCTGTATTTCAGGCTGTATTTTAGATGTATTTCAGCTGTATTTCAGCTGTATTTCAGGCTGTATTTCAGGCTGTATTTTAAATGTATTTCAGATGTATTTCAGCTGTATTTCAGCTGTATTTCAGGCTGTGTTTCAGCTGTATTTCAGGCTGTATTTCAGCTGTATTTCAGGCTGTATTTCAGGCTGTATTTCAGGCTGTATTTTAGATGTATTTCAGCTGTATTTCAGCTGTATTTCAGGCTGTATTTCAGGCTGTATTTCAGGCTGTATTTCAGCTGTATTTCAGGCTGTATTTCAGGCTGTATTTCAGGCTGTATTAAAGCTGTATTTCAGCTGTATTTCAGCTGTATTTCAGGCTGTATTTCAGCTGTATTTCAGCTGTATTAAAGCTGTATTTCAGGCTGTATTTCAGCTGTATTTCAGGCTGTATTTCAACTGTATTTCAGAGGTATTTCAGGCTGTATTTCAGCTGTATTTCAGATGTATTTCAGGCTGTATTTCGGCTTTATTTCAGGCTGTATTTCAGCTGTATTTCAGCTGTATTAAAGCTGTATTTCAGGCTGTATTTCAGGCTGTATTTCAGCTGTATTTCAGATGTATTTCAGATGTATTTCAGCTGTATTAAAGCTGTATTTCAGGCTGTATTTCAGGCTGTATTTCAGATGTATTTCAGATGTATTTCAGCTGTATTAAAGCTGTATTTCAGGCTGTATTTCAGCTGTATTTCAGATGTATTTCAGATGTATTTCAGCTGTATTTCAGCTGTATTTCAGGCTGTATTTCAGGCTGTATTTCAGCTGTATTTCAGCTGTATTTCAGCTGTATTTCAGCTGTATTAAAGCTGTATTTCAGGCTGTATTTCAGGCTGTATTTCAGATGTATTTCAGCTGTATTTCAGCTGTATTTCAGGCTTTATTTCAGATGTATTTCAGGCTGTATTTCAGATGTATTTCAGGCTGTATTTCAGCTTTATTTCAGCTGTATTTTAGATGTATTTCAGGCTGTATTTCAGCTTTATTTCAGCTTTATTTCAGCTGTATTTCAGGCTGTATTTCAGGCTGTATTTCAGATGTATTTCAGGCTGTATTTCAGCTGTATTTCAGCTGTATTTCAGGCTGTATATCAGCTGTATTTCAGCTGTATTTCAGGCTGTATTTCAGGCTGTATTTCGGCTGTATTTCAGATGTATTTCAGGCTGTATTTCAGCTGTATTTCAGATGTATTTCAGGCTGTATTTCAGGCTGTATATCAGCTGTATTTCAGCTGTATTTCAGGCTGTATTTCAGGCTGTATTTCGGCTGTATTTCAGATGTATTTCAGGCTGTATTTCAGCTGTATTTCAGGCTGTATTTCAGATGTATTTCAGGCGTATTTCAGATGTATTTCAGCTGTATTTCAGGCTGCTGGTTTTGGTCCAGCTCTCAGGAATGTTGAAGGGAAGTGAGTCGACGGTTAGTCAGAGACGCTCCCTCCTGCCTTCCTCAGCTGTGATTGACAGCGTTTGTCATCGAGCGTCCGCGGCTAAACGAGTCCTGACGCCAGACGAATGACGTGAATCATTGTGGATTTATTTATGAGCTAATTGCTCAACAGAGGACAGGAAGAGAGCGAGGGAGAGTAATCCATCAATCAGAGAATCACAGCTAGCAGCATAATCACACATTAATTAGAGCTTTTGCAATCGTTGCACTTTTAGACGATAATCATCCAGCGATCTGCGTCTGCAGAAGGTTTCAGATCCAAAAACTGTTCATGAGGTTTAATAATCGTCTCTCTGCTGAATTAAAGACACGGAAACAAGTTTAAACTGAGCCGCAAACATTTATTCAGTCAGGATTTTACTTTTTATTAGTAGTGAAAAGTAACCGAGTACATTTTAATTACATACTACAACTATATAATATAAACATGTAATATATATTTTTATGTAACATTTCATTTCACTTTTAACTCTGACAGTTATGATTCCTTCAAAAAAAGAATAAGTTTAATAAAAGTTTCACTCTGAATCACAGCTGATATTTTCTCTATAAATCAAACATGAAACATCGTTTATATAACGTCGTTATAATGTTTAAATGATGTTAAACAAACAAAAACATTAAATCTTCATATTTTAAAGTTTTGAAAAGAGAAAAAAAATGTTGCTTTAAAATAATTATTACAACAAATCAAATATAGTTGATTATTGATTTCCTGTAAATTGATCAATAGATTAATCATTATATATTTACTCTGAACCATAAATATAAACCTCATTACATCACCGTCTCATTTACTGCAGTAAAACTTTAAAAAGGTTAAAATTACTCGAAATTTACTTAAAATTTTACTCAAGAAAATACATTAAAAAAAGTAATATAATTTGTAGTAATATTAATAATAATAATAATAATATAATATTAATAATAATAAGACTAGTAGTTACAGTAGAGTTTCCTGTTGGTGCTGAGATGAATTAAAGTTTATGTTAAATCTGTTAAAGTCCATATTATGTGTTTATTATATTATATAATTAATATAATCAGACTTTATTATATTATTATATGTTGTATTTTAATCCACGACAGTCTGAAACAAACTGAAATATCTCAACAACTGTTATAATAACTTTAATCCTCTGACGTCATCATTATAATAACTAACTATATAACTATTTACAGCATCTTTTATATAAGAAATGCAGCTCAAAGTGCTAAATATATATATATACTACATACACTGAGTGCTTCACATTAAAAGGATGTAAAAGGAACATTAATGTAAAAATAAGACAAAAAATATAAATATTAATAAAAGTAAAATAGTGAAAAACAATACATAGTAAAAATAGCTAAAGCATAGAATAAATAGAATTATACAAGAAATGCAGCTCAAAGTGCTAAAAGACATTTATATACACATTAAAGGATGTAAAAGGAACATTAATGTAAAAATATAAATATTAGTAAAAGTAGTTAAAGCATAGAATAAATAGAATATATAAAATCATTAAAACACAATGAGTGCAAAGCCATAAATTAGGATTAGACAGCAGTGTGATTAATATTAACGTTTAATAATATTTCCACTATAATTAAACGTATTTAACTCCTGGAGCAGAAGATACGACTAAAAACAAGAACATAATAAACTTTAATGTCCCTTATTTTATTTAAATGAGTCTAAAAAGAGAAATCTACATTATTAAAATACAATAAAATCCCTTTAATAAGAAGTTTCAGTCGCTGCTCCTCTTTAATGTCTCCATCACAGTAACGTCTCGTTTATCTTTATCGCCGTAATTAATGTTTCGCTTCTTCTTTAAAGTGCTGCCACGTTACAAATTAAGCTCGTAAGATAAGAAGAGTTTTATTATGGAGAGACGCCCAACAGGAAGTAACCTGCTCACACACACACACACACACACACACACACACACACACACACACACACACACACACACACACACACACACACACACACACAGGAAGTAACCTCCTCACACACACATCTCTGTCTTTAACTGTCCGAGTCGAGATAACACACACACAGAGAGAGACACACACACACACACACACACAGAGAGAGAGAGACACACACACACACACACACACACACACACACACACACAGAGAGAGACACACACACACACAGAGAGAGACACACACACACACACACACACATACACACACAGAGAGAGAGACACACACACACACACACACACACACACACACACACACACACACACACACACATCTATCATCAGAGTGACATCATCGTGATAATTAAACATCAGGATCTGACAGACTCACCTCAGGCTGCTGGATCCTGTCACTGATACATGATGTCAGATATCAGCCTGACAGGTGCTGCAGCATGAGCTCTTAGTCAGCACCGGGGGGGGGGGGGGGAGCGACCCGGGGGGGGGGGGAACAGACCCGGACCCGGGGGCGACCCGGACCGGACATGTTCTAACAGTCAGACTCATGTTTAACCAGCATTAAGATATTAAATCACTGTGAGCCTCATTTATTACTATTACTGTCAGCTGCCAGAGAGGAGTATTAAAGTACTACGTTACTAGGAAGAGTACTACTACTGCAGTAAAAGTACTACTACTGCAGTAAAAGTACTACTACTGCAGTAAAAGTACACAAGGATTATAACAAGTACTTAAAGTAACAATACAACTATTTAAAAGTAGAAGTAAAAGTGCATTAAAATACCAACTAAAGTAAGAAGTACTGCAGTATTACAGTAAAAGTACTGCAGTATTATAGTAATCCTGATATTAATATCTCTCCCTCTCTCTCCCCCCCCCCTCTCTCCCCCCCCCCCCCCCCCCCCCTCCCCTCCAGGTGAAGGTCTGGTTTCAGAACCGCAGGACGAAGCACAAGCGTCAGAAGTTGGAGGAAGAGTCTCCGGAGGCTCTGCAGAAGAGGAAAGGCAGCCAGCACGTCAACCGCTGGAGAGCCGCTACGCTTCAGCCCGGAGGAGCCGAGGACGTCGACGTCATCAGCGAGGACTGAACACACACACACACACACACACACACACACACACACACACACACACACACACACACACACACACACACACACACACACACACACAGATTCACTTTAAAGGTGCGTTCAGGCGTCTTCTCCACATGTTTAAAGAAGCTCTCACAATGATGCGTTCACTGTCTTCAGCTTCATCTTTTTAAACTCAACTTAATGAGTTTTTACCCCCCCCCCCCATCATATTTATCATTATATCAGTCACCAAAATGTTGCATCACATCCTGTTTGACTAAATTAAGACGAAACCAGGAGAAAAAAAAGCACTAAATATAAGATTTTAGTGACGTTGATATGATGATAAATTTAAAGTCCCTGAACACAACATTCAAAAGTGTGCACACAAACTTATGTAAAAGACTGTCCCTGAACCTACCACGAGAATCAGACGGTCCCTGAACGCACCACGAGAATCAGACGGTCCCTTAACACAACATTCAAAAGTGTGCACACAAACTTGTGTAAAAGACGGTCCCTGAACGCACCACGAGAATCAGACGGTCCCTGAACGCACCACGAGAATCAGAGCTGTGGTTAATCTGAAAGAAGATTTTCATAAAACTGAACAAACGCGTCTGAAAGTAATTTAAATTTAAAGAGAAAATAAAACGTCTCTGTTTAATATGACGTTTAACTCTCAGCTTTTATATTTGTTCAAAGATATAAATAAAATAAAGTGTTTTAATAAACACTTTGGCAGCTAATATTTTATAAATATTGAGGTCATGTGACACTATTTGATGTTTTCAGACACTTTTCTGAAATATTAACTCAAACTTTAAACTAGATTTTATTGTAAATGTCGTTTAAAAGCTGATTTATCTCAGTCGTCCTGCAGAGACTTTATATTTATCTGCTAATTAACATAAAGCTGATTTAATAAACTGAAACTTTTAACCCCAAAAAACATAAAACAAGCTCTTAAAATCTGAATTTACAGTTTGATCACAGCTCAGATTAGTTTAACCCTTTACATGCTGTTCATGTTCTGACCCGGATTAAATATTAATATCATAGTGAACATTTACTTTTGATCTTCTGTTGAAAATGAGAAAATAACAGATTTTATTATTTATTAATTTACTGAAAGTGAAGGATGTTACATTTCAAAACACAAATTAATAATTTTAGGCTTAAATTATTTAATTTGTGTTTTTTAAAAAGCTTTCAAATTTGACCTGAACAGTTTTTAAAGGGTTAAAATGTTTAATCTGGTAAAAATCAGTTTAAACATTTAGAGACTTAATTACACCTGATTTATAGATGAAATACACACACACACACACACACACACACACACACACACACACACACACACACACACACACACACACACACACACACAAGGAGTGGACGGCTGAATTTCCTGACTCACGGACTGTCCCTGAAGGCAGCAGCAGGATGTTACAGACGATGACATTATAAACTTTAAAACTTCTACTTCCTGTCGGATTCAGACTGACGAGGATGATGATGATGATGATGATGATGATGATGATGACTCTTCCTCCTGAGAGAGACACCAAGACAATAACACACACACACACACACACACACACACACACACACACACACACAGTCAGAGTTTGTGGATCACAGCAGCTGATGATGATGATGATGATGATGATGATGATGATGATGATGATGATGATGATGATGATGATGATGATGAACACTCGACGGTGGATCTTGGTGCCATATGAAGCGAGCGTCCCTGAAAGAGAGAAAAAAAGAAAAGAAAAGAAAGAAAAAAAGGAAGAGAGACGTTTAAAGAGAGAGAAGCTTCTTTCCTCCAGCAGAAAAACACAGAAAATACATCAAAGAAAAGATTTAAACACATTCCAGGTTAAACTTATTAAAATGATGATTTAAAAGATCCAAAAACATCAATTTATTCTCTTAAAGTGAAATTAATCATCAATCATCAAACAGAAAAGTTATTAAATCAGATTTTTCCTGTTTAAATGATTTTATAACGACTCAATCTTCAATTAATTAATATAAATGAAACCGTCACAGTGTTTATCAGGTATTATATTTTATCTCTGAGGATCCAAAGCTCATAAAAACTTTATATTTTTAATGTTTTTTCTCATAAAAAAGTTTTAAATTCTGATTTTTTCATTTTATTGAATCGTTTGTTGTGTTAAACTTTTCTTCTCGGGACAGATTTTAAATATCCTGAGAAAAAAAACTACAATAAAATGTTATTAAATGTTATTAAATGTTATTAAATGTTATTAAATGTTATTAAATGTTATATAATTAAACTTATTCTGAGATTTTACATTAAACACAAACTAAAAACTTCCCCAACTTAAAGAACACGAGTTAATTAAACTTGTGATTAATTAAAGCACTTTTTTAAAACTTTACTTTTAACTTAAAGTAAATGTTAAGAATATTAATTAAGAATATAAGTTTAATATGAAGAGAAGTCACACAGCGATAATCTCACTAATCACAATTATACAATTATAATTAATGCTGATTAATTACTTAGTTGTTTGGTCTTTAAAATATTTATTTATATATTAAATATTAAATATTAAATATTAAATATTAAATATTAAATATATAAATAAACCTGCAGTAAACTCATGCAGATACTTTCTCACAGCTTATTTTTGTCATATTTTCTGTTTAAGATAAATTAATTTCGTCATTTTAACGAAAAACTACAAAAACTACATTTCCCATGAGCCTTTGCACCCTGTTAAAGCCTCATAGCAGCTGTAGTTCTACTTTTAAAAGGTGGAATTAATAATTATAAACAATAATAATCAGTTTTCTGGTGATTAAATCTCTTCTAACTAATTAAAGGATTCACTGTCCTCCTCTCGTCTGTTCTGATGCATTCTGGGAAATGTAGTCGAACCAGAAACTGCAGTTAAAGTAGATAAATAAAGGTAAATGACACTAAATGAACTCTGGAATGTGTTTAACATCACAGCTGAGACATTTTTATGATTTTAAACTTTAACATAAATTAATTTGACTTTATTTGACTTGATGATTTTTTTACAGGTGAAGTTTAAACAGTTATTTTTTAGCTGCTGGAGGAAAAAACGTCGTCGTCTCTCTGAGTGTTTAAAACCCACAAAAACCCTCCGAGTGAAAAACAACTATAGTTTAAACTCAGTCTGCTTTATTCTTTATTCTTCTTATTGTCTTTAAATACTTTTCCTCCTTTTTCTGTTTCTATGACGTAAATCTTTTTATAAATACGTCACAAAATGTTCAGTGAATCCCTAAAATCAGCTTTACATGACAGATGAGCGATTAAGCAATTAACTTGAGTGTGACACAGAAAACTTTTGGGCCACTTTAGGAAAAGTCATCAAATTTCAGAATAAAAGACATTAAAAGGTTTTTACAGCTGTTAAATTTGACTTGAAATTTCAAAATAAAAGACATTTAATTTTTTTTACAGCTGTTAAATTTGACTTGAAATTTCAAAATAAAAGACATTTAAATTTTTTTTACAGCTGTTAAATTTGGCTTGAACTTTCAGAATAAAAGACATTTAAAGGTGTTTTTTACAGCTGTTAAATTTGACTTTAAATGTCTTTTATTTTGAAATTTCAAGTTGTTTTTTTTTTACAGCTGTTAAATTTGACTTGAACTTTCAGAATAAAAGACATTTAAAGGGTTAAATGTAGTTTTTCACTCGGAGGTTTTTATTAAACTGATCCTGGAACAGTTTCACTCTTTTTATTCTGCTGGTAGTTTTCTTGGTTTTGAATAAATAATAATTTTGGTATTTATGTAAAAATGGATTGAAAAGTATTCTATGCATCTGATGTGTAAATAATAATAATAATAATAATAATAATAATGTGTGTTTGTTTCTCTTCATCTGTTTATTCTGTTTCCTGGAAAAGATTTATACCTCATCATCTCTTTATGTAGCACTTCCTCTTCCTCTTCCTCTTCCTCCTCCTCTTCCTCTCTCCTTCCTCTTCCTCCTCTCTTCCTCTCTTCCTCTTTCTCCTCTCTTCCTCTCTGCCTCTTACTCCTCCACTTCCTCTTCCTCTTCCTCTCTCCTTCCTCTTCCTCCTCTCTTCCTCTCTTCCTCTTCCTCTTTCTCCTCTCTTCCTCTTCCTCCTCCACTTCCTCTTCCTCTTCCTCTCTTCCTCTCTCCTTCCTCTTCCTCCTCTCTTCCTCTCTTCCTCTTCCTCTTTCTCCTCTCTTCCTCTTCCTCCTCCACTTCCTCTTCCTCCACTCTTCCTCTCTCCTTCCTCCTCTTCCTCTTCCTCTTCCTCTTCTTCCTCTTCTTAGTCAGATCTATTTTTTCATCGTTTAGGATTCAATGCACTAACTGTTCAACTTGTTTCTTCTGGAGAAATAAAAACAGAACATTTTTACTTCCTGTGTTCAGATCTGGAAAAAATATAAATAAAAGAAAATGAAATAAAATAAAACTGTTTGTTTTTCTTTATTAATAAATCTGCTGTTTGTGAACATTAGAGAAATGTTAATAAAACTAAGATAACATTAAATTATAATTATATATGAATTATATATTTAGCATTAAATATATAATATTTAGTAAAAACATAATTTAAGTTGCAGTTTAACAAAAAAATTGAAGTTGATTATGTTTAATTTTATATTTATATAATTTATTTTATTATATTAAAGTTTGCAGAATGAACTGAAATAAAAACTTTAATTATATGGGTTTTTATTTTATTTCATTTTTTACATTTTAAAGATAAATTTCGTTTTTAAGAGAAAAAAATTCTATTAATAATTTTCTATATTTGACTTTTAGAAACTTTAGTTATTCTGTGAAGTTAATTTAAATTAATTTAATCCATAAAACTTAAAACTGGATTTATTATAAATAAACATTAAAATATAAAAATGTTTAAAGAAGATTTAATGAATAAAAGCAGCAGCGGAGCTCAGAGCTCAACCTGCCCGGTAAACGGAGCTCAGCCTCGGCTGCTGGAGGCGGATCGGTGCCGGTGAGACGACCGGAGAGAAGAGAGAGGACCGGAGAGAGGACCGAGAGAGGACCGGAGAGCCGGGGCACCGGAGAGAGGAGAGAGGACCGGAGAGAGGACCGAGAGAGGACCGAGAGAGGACCGGAGAACCGGGGGACCGGAGAGAGGAGAGAGGACCGGAGCACCGGAGAGAGGAGAAAGAACCGGAGCACCGGGGGACCGGAGACAGGACCGGAAGGAGGACTGGAGAGAGGAGATTGGACCGGAGCGTCGGAGCAGCGGAGGACCGGAGCAGCGGAGCAGCGCGGCTGTTTGTCTCCGTGTCTGCAGATAAAAGTTTATCATATAATAAATTAATATATTAAAAATAAAAACTCTGTTCAGGATTAAAAACAGGAAACTTGTTTATTTAACTTCCGCTTTGTTTAAATATGTAAACAAAGTAAAATATTTGTTTAAATATTATTAAAATGATGGTTTTTAATTTTAATTTAATTTAATTTTCATTCTGCAGGAAAACATTTAAAGCGACGTTAAGGCCTAAAACACAAAGAGTCACGTGCGGATTGTTTCCTTATTAAATGCATTAAAATATAATAATAATAATAATATTATAATAATATTATAATAATATTATTACAATAATAATATTATTATTATTATAATAATAATATATTTTAATTATCAGTATTTTATTATTTATAAACCCTCACAGCTGGTTTAACCTGTGAGGCTCCGGGGAAACTTCTGTTAATCCACATTATAAGATCATATATATATATATATATATATATATATATACTTTATATATAGGCCCATATAACAGCTGGAATTATCACAGGATTAATTGATTAATTGATTAATTGATTAATTGATTAGTAGATTAGTAGATTGTCAGAAACATAATTGGAAACAATAATTCTGATTATTTTAATGTTTTAAAGCAGAAATGACAAAAATTCAGAAATGTTTGAAAGTTTTGCAGTTTTTCTGTTTTTATTTGTTCACTTCAGAGAATAATTATTAATAATTTAAACAGCTCAGTCCTGTGATGTAATAATAATAATAATAATCTGTCCTCACAACGTCTCCAGGATCAGATGATTAAGCTCAGACTGAACTTCACACATTTAATAATCAGATTAAACCTGAAGCTTCTCCTTCATGCTGCTTCATAAAGTTAAAATGTGATAAATAACATTTAAAAAAGTCAAATTTATCCATTAAATCTTCAAAGTTCCTAAAAACACACTGTAGAAAATATTATAGTAATAAAATTAGAAGATTATGAAGTAAAATGTAAATGTAATGATTTGAGCTGTTTGTATTATATGTGACTGATAGTGATAGAAGTGTATTTAATATAATATAAAACACTTAATATACAAACCTGTTAGAGTTTAACATTCATCTGCGAAGTGCCACAAACACACATTTATTATATTTAATAAGTTTCTACTTTATGCTGCTGTGATCAGTCTGATGATGATGATGATGATGAAGGTTATTAAACAGGAACATGATCTTCTTATTGTGGTTTTATGTTATTTATATCTTGTTATAATGCTAGATTTTAAACTTGAGGTGAATATTTGTAGAGATTAATCTGAACGTTTCATTTATGAGCTGATGTCACACAGCTGTCCACTCCATAGCCGTGGTTGCTAAGGCGGTTGCTAAGGCGGTTGCTAAGGTGGTTGCTAAGGCAGTTGCTAACCTCGGGAACACAGCCGGTGCATGTAAACTTTACATAGAGATTGCATGGCAACTCGCTGCAGGCCGCTTTTCGCCACTCATCAGTGTGTTCCCAGTGTAAGGCGGTTGCTAAGGCGGTTGCTAAGGCGGTTGCTAAGGTGGTTGCTGATGCGGTTGCTACGGCGGTTGCTAAGGCGGTTGCTAAGGCGGTTGCTAAGGTGGTTGCTGATGCGGTTGCTACGGCGGTTGCTAAGGTGGTTGCTAAGGCGGTTGCTAAGGCGGTTGCTAAGGTGGTTGCTAAGGTGGTTGCTGATGCGGTTGCTACGGTGGTTGCTAAGGTGGTTGCTAAGGTGGTTGCTGATGCGGTTGCTACGGTGGTTGCGAAGGTGGTTGCTAAGGTGGTTGCTAAGGTGGTTGCTAAGGTGGTTGCCTTAAAGAGACAGGAGCTAAACCAGCCTGTTAATAGACAGAGGCTGAACTGAGGCTTAAAGGACCAGTAGAAGATAAATAAGGAGATTTTATTCCAGTAGAAACTCAGAATATTATTATAATATATGTGAAGAATATGAGTTAATAAAGTTATTAACATTATTTACATTCTTCAATAAAGACTAAAGTTATAATTATTGTTTACTTCACTGTTGTTCATTTCATTAAAAAACTAAAGAGTGAAAATAAAACTCTAACAATCGTCTGTAAACTTATTTACATTAATAAATCTGAACTGTGAATCTGCTGATGATGATTTCACTGAGATAAATTAATATTTAATACATTTTAAATCTCAGTGTATTAAAGCCTTTAGATGAGCAGAGGAACCAGAGGAGCTGATGATATGAGAGAAAACTGACATAATAAAGTGTAAACTCACTTGGAAAGAATATTAAATACAGAACATTTAGTCACTATGATGTTTATAGAGTTTATAATTCTGACATTTATATATAAATCATATAAAGGGAAAATAAAGTGCAGCAGCTCTGATGAAGCAGCATCCTCCCCCTCCTCTGCTACCTGCCTGTATGTTGGTGTTGTTGCCATGGAAACAAATCAATATTCAGATGGGGGAGAGTGCAGTAACACATGGTGGGATGCATGTAGGTGCACGACCGACAGAAACAAATTATCACTTCTGTTTTATCTGCTCAGAGCGAAGCGAGGCTGCAGGTGAGCGACTGTAACGATGATTACTGATGATTACATTAATTCATTAATTAATAAAAGCATGAAAGAAAAAGACTAAAGGCACCAGAACAAGATTTAGCACAAATATATATACACAACCACACATATACATATATATAGGTGTGTACATGTGTGTATATAAATATATGTGTTTTTATATTTATATACACACATGTACACACGCACGCATATACACACACACAAACAAACACACACACATATATACACACACAAACACACACACACACACACACTACTACTGTAATAAAACAGTGTTCTGGTCCTTTAAGCCTCAGTTCAGCCTCTGACTCTAACAGGCCGTTTTAGCTTCTGTCTCTTTCAGAAGCAAAAATAAAAGTTCTTATATTAACGTTTAAATCTACAGTCAGGAAGTTTAATGTGAGTCAGGTCAAAGGTTAAAGGTTAAAGGTCAAAGGTCAGGTGTGTGTAACTGTTTCCTGTTTAATGTTTTTCTGTTTGTTTGTGAAGTTAGTTTCACACTCGTTAAGGTTCGAGCCCTCCAATCAGTGAAGTGCTGCAATTACCATCAATCATCTGTGTGTGTGTGTGTGTGTGTGTATATGTGTGTGTGTATGTGTGTATGTGTGTGTGTGTGTGTGTGTGTGTATATGTGTGTGTGTGTGTGTGTGTGTGTATATGTGTGTGTGTGTGTGTGTGTGTGTGTATATGTGTGTGTGTGTGTGTGTGTGTGTGTGTCAGTGTGTGTGTGTGTGTGTGTGTCAGTGTGTGTGTGTGTGTGTGTGTGTATATGTGTGTGTGTGTGTGTGTGTGTATATGTGTGTATATGTGTGTGTGTGTGTGTGTGTCAGTGTGTGTGTGTGTGTGTGTCAGTGTGTGTGTGTGTGTGTATATGTGTGTGTGTGTGTGTGTGTGTGTGTGTTGTGTGTGTGTGTGTTAATGAAAGTATTTATCCAGTTGAGACAAATTAACTGAGCTTGTTATCTAACCTCTAATCAACTTAATTGCTGAAAATAAAAGTAATTAACATCAGAGTGACTTGTTTT
>NC_084978.1:730084-763324 GCF_963691925.1 Scomber scombrus | reverse complement strand
GGTCACCCTCACAGCAAACGTACCCCCAACATGTGTGATTAACACCCACAAAGATGGAATCATAATTTGAACCCTGGTCTCAGTGTTTCTGCAGGTTTCATTGGCTCTAAACTAGTTGTGATGTCATAACTCCTGCTCTTAGTCCCGCCTCCTTAACATTAATAAGGAATAACTTTTCTTTCTTCAGCAGATAAATGAAATCTAACCTCACAGAGAAGAGAACAAACATCCAGCTGTAAAACACATGTTTAAGTTATTTTCCCGCCATAATGACATCATGACATCATCACTAGTGTTGTTTTTGGCGACCTGTTTTAATCTAGTCTTTGTGTCAAGCTGTCATTTTAGTTTTTATTAGTTTTAGTCACATTCATACTGTTTTTAGTCTAGTCAAGTTTCAGTCGACTAAAAGTCTGATTTAGTCTTATTTTAGTCAAAATGATCAGTGACTATTTTAGTCTAGTTTTAGTCAATGAAAATTGTATTTGAGTCTCTTTTTAGTAATGCACCCTATTTAACCCAGTCAATATAGTATAAGTACCTAGTATAGTATAGACCAAACCAACATTTTCTTTTAACCATAAGCCCATTACACAATTCAAACAAGGTTGTCTTATTATTATATTATTGTTACCTTATAGACTCAAGAATAACCCCGGCTGGCTGGGCTGTCATTAACGCTAAATGATGCAGCGAGTGGGGATTTAGGAAGTGACGTCGAAGTGAGACACAGGAAACAGAAATACTGCAAAATAAATTTCGTCTCGTCTCGTTTTAGACATTTTAGCAGAGTTTTTATTGTGTAAACCACATTTAGTCTCGTTTTTATTCGTCAACAATATTGCATTATATATTTAATTATAGTTATCGTCACATGACCAGCATCTACATTGCGTCTCTTCTCGTTTTCGTCACGTGATAAAGGTTCGTTGACGAAAGCAACACTAATCATCACCATCTCTCTCTTACAGGGTAGGAGGTAACTTGGATCTATTTTCCCTAAAAAAACAAAACTCTCTCCCAGAGTGTAAAAACTCTCCAACGTCCCACCTCCACTTGCAGCTTCAGTAAAACCACCCGGGCCTCTGGCGTTACCATGACAACGAGCCTTCGTGATTGATTTACGGCCGCCAGTGACGGGCTAATGACGGGTTGCGACGCAGAGCTGCGTTTATAGACTAGAGGAACTGGTTCACATGCGGACGAAGAGCTGATCCTGAATCAGCAGCCGGCGGCGACCTCACCCCCTAAACCGCCACCTGGACCGGACGCTCTGATTGGCTCCCAGCAGGGGGGGAAGGGGGGGGGGTGTACATGATGCTTCTCTATGAATCACTCACAGCTCTCATTAAGTGAAATGACGGCTGCTGAACAATGATTGAGATAATTACAGTGAAGCAGACTCTCGCTCTTATTCAGCTTATTGGTTCTGTTCTGTGTTTGCTTTGTTAACTGAGGAGAACTTCTCTGGTCTGAGAGACGAAGCATTAATAATACTAATGTAATAATAATAATACATGTTCATGTTTTCTTACAGACTCAGTTAAACTAACAACAGATTAAAGTTAGAAAAATAAAACTTCTCCTTCAGCTGCACGATGAAAAAGTTATATTATGATTGCAACATAATAAACATAATGGTTTAAGTTTAAGTTTAATTTGCACATATTAAGAACACAGTGGTGGTTACCATGGTTACAATACTATTAGCTCTGTTCATTAACTAATACCACACTTTCCTTCATGTTATATTCCTCTAATAAATAGTAATGTTAAACACACTGGAGCCTCGTCCACTGATTACAGCACTAATGTTATTAAAGCTGTTTTCTGTTGAATTAGAACATTAACATCTGTAATTGTGTAGTTTTGTTTGTCTTACAGACTTCACACAGACTCAGTTACACCAACAACACAATAAAGTTAGAAGTAAGAAAAATAAAACTTCTCCTTCAGCTGCAGGATGAACAAGTTAAATTATGATTGCAACATAATAAACATAATGGTTTAAGTTTAAGTTTAATTTGCACACATGAAGAACACAGTGGTGGTTCCCTGCTTAATGCCTACAGAGTGATTGTTGGGAACGCTCCCACCTACTTAAATGCTCTTCTAAGAGAACATGTTCCCACCCGGTCGCCTGGTTCTGCCGGCCGTACGACCAGAGCAGAGCCTCCCTCTCACAGACCTCTAGGCTCTGCAGAGAGTTCCTCCTCTCTTAACTTAGCACTACTCAGCAGTATTTATTTATTTATTACACTAATGTCTCTGTTGCAATGTAACTTGAATGTTATTCTCCCTTATAAGTCACTTTGGATAAAAGCGTCTAAATGACTAAATGTAAATGTTACCATGGTTACATCACTATAAACTCTGTTCATTAACTAATACAACACTTTCCTTCATGTTATATTCCTCTAATAAATAGTTGATGTTTTTAACCTTTACACACTGTCCAGCATCACCTCATAATTACTGTCTATGCATCATTCTGGGACCACAGACCATCATCAGTCTTTAGGTATACCAGTATACCCTCATAATTACTGTTATATATAACAAACCATCATCAGTCTTTATCAAATGTGAATTAATATTTTTAGAAAGTTGAAATTTGTCTCTTTAGGATAATTCATCACATTCCTGCTAAAAGGAAAAAGTTTTTACTGTGTTTTTATTCTTCTATTAAAAGTAAAAATGGGTCAAATTAGACCCTGAACAGTCTGTAAGGGTTCAGAGAAACACTGGAGCCTCGTCCACTAATTACAGCTTTAATAATATCAGTGTTATTATCTGTATTAGAACATTAACATCTGTTTGTGTTACAGCCTTCAGTGGTCGGCTCTTTATCAGTCAGCATTTTCATTCATATTATTATTATTATTATTATTATGATCTCTCTCTGAGCTGTTTAAGGTTTATTAGATGTGTTTAACAGAGTTTCTCTTTAGTTCAGTGTCAGGAGGCTCGTTAACGTTTCCACCTGGTCTTTGCTTTAAAGGGTTTAAATGGTTTAAATGGTTTAAATGGTTTAAATGGTTTAAATGGTTCGGAGGGTTAGAGGAGACATGAGAGGATTTTAACTCCTGCTCTGCTCACATGATGAATTTAACCCTTTACATTCTGCTCTGGGTCAGATTTAACCCTTTACATTCTGCTCTGGGTCAGATTTAACCCTTTACATTCTGCTCTGGGTCAGATTTAACCCTTTACATTCTGCTCTGGGTCAGATTTAACCCTTTACATTCTGCTCTGGGTCAGATTTAACCCTTTACATTCTGCTCTGGGTCAGATTTAACCCTTTACATTCTGCTCTGGGTCAGATTTAACCCTTTAATACTGTTCAGGCTCAGATTTAACCCTTTACATTCTGCTCTGGGTCAGATTTAACCCTTTACATTCTCCTGTAAAAACACCATAAACACATCTTTGCTAGGTGTATTTTATCTAAAGTGACTCTGAATATACATATAAAATAAAATGCATCTGATACATTCTCTCTATGAGTTAATGAATCATCAGATTTTATTGTTTCCTTTAAACATGAAGCAACGTCTGACTCATCGCTCTCCGTCACAGATGAGTAAAGCTTGTTGTCTTTACGCAACGATCGATCGACTCAGTGATGAAACATCGTTACATAAAACAACGACGATGACGTAACTTTATTTATATGTAACTTCTCAGATTTATAACCTAACTCACAGCTTTTTCCTTTTAATGAAACTATAAAATAAGTTTGTCATGACTCATGAGTGTAACGGGAACTCTTATTATTCATCTTCTCTGATATAAAATGAACAACTATGTCATATGATTAGGTGTGTGTGTGTGTGTGTGTGTGTGTGTGTGTGTGTGTGTGTGTGTGTGTGTGTGTGTGTGTGTGTGTGTGTGTGTGTGTGTGTATGTATGTGTCATAATCTGCTGATCATGACACCACTTATGTTACATGAACAGCTGATTGAGTGACATCATGTATGTTATAATAAATACAATAAACTGAAATACTTTCGTAGGGTTAAAAATCAGCCCATAATCATGAATACTATTAAATTATTTGAGTTTTACTGGAAGTTTTTTTTTTTCTTTCTTAACATTTTTTGGAAAGTGAGAATTTTTTTTATTAGAAAATTCAAAAAAAAAATTTAAGTGCATAATTTTTTTGAATAAGGAAACTTTGAAAACAATTTCATGAAAGTGACGTTTATAAAAAGTGAAGAGATTTTTTAAATTAAGATATCATTTTAAATTAGGGAAACACTGGGACAGTTTAGGAAAGTTTTATTGAGGGAAAAACTGTAAATGGAAGATTTTTATTTAAAAATAACATTTAAAAAAATATCAAGAATTGTTTTGGAAATTACTTTTATTAGAAGTTTTCTAAAAGGAGAACTTTAAAAAAAAATTTAATTTTAAAGTTTAATTTTTCAGAGTAAGAACACTTTTTTATAACAATGTGAAAATGTTTTTAAATGAGAAACATTTTTAGGATATTTTTGTACATTTTAGGAAAGAGGAAACATTTACTGAATGTGAGTCGCAGCCTGTTTGAGAGTCTGTGGAGATATTTTAACTTCAAATTATAATCACAGATTTATAAAGTGGAGCTTTGCTGGTTTCTAGTTTTTTATTGTTTACTATTTGACACCTTAATTAAAATCATTTGTTAATAAGTTAAAAGTGTTTCTGTGGAGCCAGAAGTTGTTTTTACTTCTTATTCAGTAATAAATAAAGAATGAATCCTCTGAGGACGACGGAGTGTAAATATTCACATATTTAATTATCATAGAAATAATGATTCAGTTATATAAACGTAAGAAGATGATTATTAGTTTAGTTTAATCTCAAGAGGAAAATCATTATGACATAACGAGCTCTGATCAGTCAGACGGTTGATCTGCACACACACACACACACACACACACAGACACACAATAATACATACACACACACACACACACACACACACGATAATACATACACACACACACACACACACACACTGTAACACACAAACACACACACACACAATAATACATACACACACACACACACACACACACACACACACTGTAACACACACAAACACACACACACTGATGTCACCTGAACACACACACACACACACACAGACACACACACACACACACACACACACACACACACTGTAACACACACACACACACACACACACACACACACACACACTGTAACACACACACACACACACACACACACACACACACTGTAACACACACAAACACACACACACTGATGTCACCTGAACACACACACACACACACACACACTGTAACACACACACACACACACACACACACACACACACACTGTAACACACACACACACACACACACACACACACACACACACACACACACACACACACACACACACACACTCTCAGGATAATGTGATCTAACCTGTCGTTCAGGTGAAAGTCACAAAAACACAAAAACACCAATTACATGATTGTTTGTAGTACAAACAGCCGTGATCGCGCTGCTCAGACAGGATGTCGGTTTCCTGTCGGCGTGGCAACGGACGGCGGCTCTCAGCTGTCCCCGATGTGCTCCGCCAGCACACAGCACCTGCTCAAAAACGGCTGACACGGCGAGTTTGAAATGTTGGTGTGTCGTGTCGCCGCCGAGTCTGAACCCGATGAGCTGCAGCCTACTGACACACACTCATAATGATATTTAATAACGATAATCATACTTAATAACACCTTAATACATCACAGACGCTCCTAAAGTGTCAATGGTGAGTCGACTGGAAGAGAATCAGATAAACAGACACCAGAAAAACACACAAAGGACAACCAGATCTGTGGTTTGATCATGTGACTCCCAATGACGTACAGGAGTGTTTTATAATCAGGCTTCTCATCTCTACCTCTATATTTATATTAAAAACTCCTTATTTATCTTCTACTGGTCCTTTATGCAGCCGCTCAGTACAGCCTCTGTCTATTAACAGGCCGTTTTAGCTCCTGTCTCTTTAAGAACCCCCCCCCCCCCCCCTCCTCCTCCTGATGAGCCCACTCTGCTCTGATTGGTCGGCTTCAGGAAGATTCTACATAAACTACCACCTTAGCAACCACGGAACACAGCCCTTAGCGACCACCTTAGCAACCGCCTTAGCTTAGTATCAAACTAAGTAAGTAACAAAGTAACAAACTAACTGAGTCATGATGTAATAAGGTAAGTAGCTAACTCTGCTCTGATTGGTCGGCTTCAGGAAGCTTCTACATAAACTAACTATAGTAGCAGGATTTCACTTCTTTTTCTCCTTCTTTACTCCAAATGTTCAACTTCTCAAATCACATCCGTACATGTTGGAGCTGAATCACATCTGAGATATGAGAGTGGAGACACCTTAGCAACCGTCTTACCAACCACCTTAGCAACCGCCTTAGCAACCTCCTTAGCAACCACCTTAGGAACATGTTCAACTCAAGTTTTAGACTGTATGACAACTGGAAGAGTCATGAGCCGTCCCACACAAGAATCAAACCCGGCATTTATAAATACCAACAACAGCGTTACAGAGATTAGTTTCTCTTCTCTTGCTTTGTGTGAGACAGAAAGCCTCATACAGCAGCAGGAAGGAAGGAAGGAAGGAAGGAAGGAAGGAAGGAAGGAAGGAAGGAAGAAACTTACTTTGTGTGTGACAGAAAGCCTCATACAGCAGCAAGAAGGAAGGAAGGAAGGAAGGAAGGAAGGAAGGAAGGAAGGAAGGAAGGAAGGAATTAAGGAAGGAAGGAAGGAAGGAACTTGCTTTGTGTGTGACAGAAAGCCTCATACAGCAGCAAGTACACCATCGCCTCCATGTCCTCCATTGGTCATGTGTTTGTGTCGCGTATAAAACGAAGTCACAGCAGTTTAACGCAGCGTTGCTATGACGACCCCGCTCGAAAATAACGTGACTGGTACCAAAACCCTCTCTGTCCCTCTCTCTCTTTCTCTCTCTCTGTCTCTCTCTCTCTTTCTCTCTCTCTCTCTCTGTCTCTCTGTCTCTCTGTCTCTCTGTCTCTCTCTCTCTCTCTCTCTCTCTCTGTCTCTCTCTCTGTCTCTCTCTCTCTCTCTCTCTCTCTCTCTCTCTCTCTGTCTCTCTCTCTGTCTCTCTCTGTCTCTCTGTCTCTCTCTGTCTCTCTCTCTCTCTCTGTCTCTCTCTGTCTCTCTCTCTCTCTGTCTCTCTCTCTCTCTGTTTGTTTGAGCCGTCTGACTGACAGCTGATGAGTTGCTGCGTTGTCATCTCTGTTTACAGCGTCGACAGTTTTGCGTGTTTGATGCAGGATTAGAGCTCATTAAGAGAGCGAGGCCGGCGGCTGTTCAAAATACCACACACACACACACACACACACACACACACACACACACACACACACACACAGGCCTCGCTCATGTTCTCAATGTCACACTGAGTTTTACTAATGCTGGAGTGTGAAGTTTAGCATCTGTTCCTCTGAGGAATCTTAAAGCTAACGTGATCTGAGCCCATAAATTTACAGTTTTTATGTAAAGACTCGTCTCATCATGTGTGCAGAGCTTCTTTAGCTTCTTGTGATGAATAACAGAATAAATAGAAGCAGCAGTCAGAAGGATTGCACAAGATCATTGTTTGTTTAAAGTTGTTATGGCCCAGCTGATGGTCGTCTTATACATCATCACTTATATCTCATTAGGTAAACTGGTGTATATAGAGGATGGGTGTCATAGTCATTTTCATTCAAGGGCCACAAACAGCCTAATTTGATCTCATGTGGGCCGGACCAGTAAAAAGATGGAGGGAAGGACGGAAGGAGAAGGAGACAGGAAGGAAAGTGGGCCGGATTGGACCCCTCAGCGGGCCAGTTCTGGCCCACGGGCCGAGGGGGATGAGCTGACCTGGAGCATCAACACCACTGCTGTCATCAACAAGGCCCAGCAGAGACTTCCTGTATCTGTGAGAGAGAGGTTCAGAGGTTCTCCATAGAGAACATCATGACCTACTGTATCTGTGTGAGGTTCTCCATAGAGAACATCATGACCTAATGCATCTGTGTGAGGTTCTCCAGCAGGTTCTCCAGCAGGTTCTCCAGCAGGTTCTCCTCCCTCCCTTCCCTGGAAGATCTGTAGGGTTCCTGCTGTTTAAGGAACGTTCTCCGTATCTTCAGGAACGTCTCATGCAGGACTCTGTGAACACTGAACAAGGTGAGAATGAACTCTGGTTAAATAAACATCTTTAACCTCATTAACACTGAATAAAGCTGCAATGTGACCTTTGACCTCTTAGCTAGCAGTTCTTTAACATATGTCTCATATCAAGTCTTTATAACATCCTCTCTTGTCTATTAACAGTATCTGTGTTTAATTACCAGGTTCCAGCAGACGTCTCCTGCTCATCACCTGAAGTATTAAAACAGTGAAAGCTGATTTCGGCGCCTGAAGGCATCAGACTGGCAAACATGATTGGACAGCTTCCTGCCTGCAGCTTCCTGCCTGGCATCCAGCTTCCTGCCTGGCATCCAGCTTCCTGTCTGGCATCCGGCTTCCCGGCGGGCCTGCAGGCGAGCTGCTGCTGACGTAGCTGCCGATCGGACCGTCCTCTGTCATTAATTCCCGTCTGATACGAGTCAGCACAGGTGATCCCAGCGCAGGTAAGCAGCTGCAGGGTCTCTGTGGTTCTTTATTACAGGGAACGATGGTTTGGATTCCCAGAAATGGAAATGGAAAGTGTTTTGGTTTAAATAAACAGGCGCTAGCTTCGGCTCAGACGCTCACCAACACCTGCGTCTGTTAACAAAGAGAAAGATGGAAAGATGGAACCCAACAATCTGTTTCTACATGACGTTATTATAGAACTGATTCATCTCATTAATTATTATCTCTATAAACATTCAGAAAATGCAGAAACATGTCCATCACATTTTTCTAGAGTCAAAGATGTTTAATATCTGTATTTAAATGTTCAAACTGTTCAAAACCCAAAAATATCTACTCTACAGCAGGAAGTTAAACATGAGGCCTGTGGGCCGGAACCGGCCGCTGATGGTCAGATCCGGCCCGCTTTCCTTCCTGTCTTCTTTTCCTTCCTTCCTTCCTTCTTTCCCACTTTCCTTCCTTCCTTCTTTTCCTCTTTCCTTCCTGTTTTCTTTTCCTTCCTTCCATCCTTCTCTCCATCTTTCCTTCATTCCTTCCTCCTCTCTTTCCTTCCTGTCTTCTTTTCCTCCCTTCCTTCCCTCTTTCCTTCGTTCCTGTCTTCTTTTCCTTCCTGTTTTCTTTTCCTTCCTTCCATCTTTTAAATGGTTCCCACATGAGATCAACTTGGTGACATTAATTTGTGACATTTTAAAAGACTAAATGAATTAAAAGAGAAACTGACACACAGATTAATCTTATAATGAAAATAAACATGGGTAACAACCTGATGAAGGTAAACTGAAAACAAAAGCGAGTGTCTGTAAGCAGCAGGTGGGGAGTTCTGGTCCTCTGAAATGAGGCCAACACGGAAGTAACTTAGAACTGCATTCTATCAAAAGGCCACCAGGGGGCGACCGTTTTGGTGTCAAAAGGACTTCCGTCTCTATACAAGTCAATGGAGAATTCACCAACTTCTCACTTGATTTCTAACCTCAGTAAACGTTTTCAAAATGTGTTTATGGTCTCAATCGCTAGTTTAAAGCCTTCTTCAATGCAGTATGATGTTCATTTGGGACATTTTGGCCTCCCTGATTTTATATGTGATGATAAAGCAGGGTATGCATTAGGGCGTGGTTACGTGGTGATTGACAGGTTGATTGGTTCACAGGTTCAGGAGGGCGCCTCATGCTCCTCCTGATGCCCATATAAGTAGAATCCATGTTTTTATTTTTCCCAGCATGCACCTGAAATTTTCAAGATGGCGCTGCTCAGATCCGATACTATTGGCCTCCGAGCAGCAGTCCACAAACCAATGGGTGACGTCACGGATGTTACGTCCATTATATATACAGTCTATGGTAAGCAGTCATTTATCTTCACCATGACACAGATGAGAGCGCTGAGAGCTTTATAGAGAAGACATGTTATAGAAATATGTGTTAGAAATATATTTAACCTGTAGAGTCTCTGATAATCTCTGCAGGTTAATCAAACACATAACTCACACCAACAGATCAGACTGAGGAGTTATTGATAACTGATCACAGCCTATAAAACGGCATCACTTAAACTCAACATCAGAGCAAACGTCTCTGTGACTTCCTGTTCCTTTCATCTGCAAACACAAGCAGCCTTCCAGCCTCTGAAGGTGTTGAACAAAGGGGGGGGGGGGGGGGGGGGGGGGGGTTGGTATGTGTCATGTGAAAGGTGTTTGGGGTTTTTGTGTGTGTGGACTATCTCTGACACTTCTTTCACAACACACACTAATTGCAGCTTTATGCAGATGTGGGAGACGTTTGAACGGGTTGGGCTGCTGTTAGCTTCCAAACAAACAAACGTCTCATTATAACACACAGGCAGATAGATGATAGATGATCATCTATCATCTATCATCTATCTGACACACACGGGTGGAAATGAAGCTTTAAACAGCGGCAGGTCTGAGGGGGGGGGGGGCATTACGGCTCGACTCTGACAACACTGAGGAGAGGAGGAAGGAAAGGAGGGGAGGAGAGGAGGGAAGGAAAGGAGGGAGGAAGGAGGGACGGAAGGAAGGAAGGGAGGAAGGAAGGTAGGAGGGAAGGAAGGAAGGGAAGGAGGGAGAGAAGGAAGAGGGAAGGAAAGGAGAGAAGGAGGGAAGGAAGGAAAGGAGAGAAGGAAGGAGGGATGGAAGGTAAGGAGGGAAGGAGAGAAGGAAAGGAGGGAAGGAGAGAAGGAAAGGAGAGAAGGAGGGAAGGAAGGAGGGACGGAGGGAAAGGATGGAAGGCAGGAGGGAGACAAGGATGGAGGGATGGAGGGAAGGAAAGGAAAGGAAGGAGAGAAGGAAAGGAGGGATGGAGGGTCGGCAGATACAAAGCTTTTTGTAAATCTGACGTTTTTCAGATGAAATAAAAAAAAGACAAACTGAACTCATCAGCAGTGCTGTGACTGATCCACCTTAAAGTCAGTCCACCTTAAGTGAGCCAGGTCAGGCCTTCATTAGTTTACCTTCAGCAGTGTAACACACACAGTGCACAATAACCAGCAAGTTTACTGACTCTTTGGGGCAAAGATCTGAACTTAGTTGAAGAGTAAATTATTCTCCAGCTGTGACTGAACTCATCAATGTTTAGTTTATTTACTTAAATACCAATTTGTCCTATTTTGGATTTATTCCAGTTGGACTCTCCTTTGCCAGATTGGATCTATAAATACTAAATAAACATAAACACACATATAGAAAGACTTCTGAGTCACAGCAGATGATATGTTTTATATTTGACTCTTTGTTCATTCTGTCGTTTCTGTTTTAATATCAACGTTCAGTTTCCCTGCATGAAGTTTTAAAATGACTCGGCTTGTTGTTCACTCTGAAGTTATTATAGTTTATAAATGTTCATTAGTTTCTATCTCAGTTTAGTTTCAGTGAGTTTAACAAGTGATGAAGAAGTTTTAGTGTTTAAGTCGTTTAAGTCTGAACATCGACCAGAATCAGAAGATTGACCCTGTCTGTTTTGACTGTTCCTTCTTTCCTCTGTCCTTCTTTCCTACCTTCCTACCTTCCTCTTTTCCTTTCTCCCTCCCTCGCTCCTTCCTCCTTTCTTTCTCCCTCCTTCCTCCCTCCTTTCCTCCCTTCCTTCATTCCCTCCTTCCTCCCTCCTTCCATTACTTATCCCTTCCTCCCTTCCTTCCTTCCCTCCTTCCTTCCTCCCTTCCTCCTTTCCTTACTTATTCCTTCCTCCTTTACTCCTTTCCTTCCTCCCTTCCCTCCTTCCTTCCTCCTTTCCTTCCTCCCTCCCTTCCTTTCTTGACTGAAGGACAGGAGGGTTAAACGCTGCAGGAATAAAATCTTCACTCACAGAACCAAAAACTGCGGCTGAAGATACGAAGCGTCACAGTTTACTTCTGCGTCTCTAATTAATCCCCCCCCCCCCCCCCCCTCCCATAAACAGGACCATCTCTATTTAAATGAGCTCTTTCTGCTCGTTAGTGCACCTGTGCTCTGCTGCTCTAATTAAAAACCAAATCCTGCAAATTTCTGCATCCGCCGATGGAGCTCTGTTACCAAATACTGAGCAAGGTAGCACTGTGCTAATTAATGTTAGGAGGGGGGGGGGCTGCAGGGGGGGGGGGGGGGCTCATTTACATAAACCTGAACAGGAAAAGAGAGAAAAACAACAGGAGCTGCAGGCGTGGCGATGCATTCAGGCACCGTTGTGTTTCTGAACGCCCTCGAGCCTGTTTAACACCAACTGGGTTACTTCTTCTTCTTCTTCTCCTTCTTCTTCTTCTCCTTCTTCTTCTTCTCCTTCTTCTTCTTCTTCTTCTTCTTCTTCTTCTTCTTCTTCTTCTCCTTCTTCTTCTTCTCCTTCTTCTTCTTCTTCTTCTTCTTCTTCTTCTTCTTCTTCTTCTTCACATTCTCCTCCTCCTCAGGTTCCTCTTCATCTTCTCCTTTTTCTTCTTCTTCAAATTCTCCTCCTTCTCCTCAGGCTTTCCTTCTTCTTCTTCTTCTCCTCAGGCTCCTCTTCTTCTTCTTCTTCTTCTTCTTCCGCTTCCTCTCCTTCTTCTTCTCCTCTTCTTCACTGTTGGTTCAGCGTTCAGCAGCAGCAGGAGAGAATCTCAACAACTCATTAGATTATAGATATATTTTCTATTCCGAGTCGACGGCAGAATCAAAGTGTTAGATTGAAGAGATTCAGATCTGCAGGTTTAAAAGGTGAATATTGAGTTTTGCGCCCAAAAGCAAAGTGTAAATAATGTTTGGATCCATTGATGGCGGCTGGGTGCTAATCACATTCAAGACAAAGGAAAATTGAATATTGCAACAATTAGCAGGTTTGATGGAGACAGTCACACGAGCTTTACTGCAGAGCTTATATTTAACTCTAATAAATGACTAAAACAGTGTCTGAGGAATTGCAATTAGGCACCAACAGAGGTGTGATGATGAGAGGCAGAGAGAGAAATACTGTATTTACATTTTATAACATTTCACTTTATAATCAAAGCAGAAACTTTACTATTCTGGTATTAACCCTTTAAATACTGTTCATATTCTATCTTCCTCCATCCCCCTTCCTTCTTTCTTTCCTTCCTTCTTCCTTCCTTCCTTCCTTTCCTTCCTCCCTTCCTTCCTCCCTCCTTTCCTTCCTTCCTTCTTCCTCCCTTCCTTCCTTCCTTCCGTCCTCCCCCCTTTCCTTCCTTCATCCACCCTTTAAGTTTTAACTATTCATATTTAATCCCATAGAAATCATGTTTTATCTGTGATTTTTGGGGGACGGTTAAGAAGACTACATTACCCATGATCCTCTGCTGCTGTTATAAAGGAGAAGAAGCCAATCAGCTGTAAACTAATTCACTGAAAAATGCTTGTTTTATCTGCAGATCTCAACATTTTAATCTTTAGCTTCTGCTCACTGTGACCCCTTCTCAAGGAAGGAAGGAAAGGAAAGGAGTAAGGAAGGAAGGAAAGGAGTAAGGGAGAAAAGAGGAAGGAAGTAAGGAGAAAAGGAAGGGAGGAACGAACGAAGGAAGGAAAGGAGGAAGGGAGGGAGGGATGTAGGAAGGAAGGAAAGAAAGAGGAAGTAAGTGAGAGAAGGAAGGGAGGAAGGAAAGAGGAGAGAAGGAAGGGAGGAAGGAAAGAAGGAAGAAAGGAAAGGAGGAAAGAAGGAAAGGAGTAAGGAGGGAGGGAGGGAGGAAAGAAGGAAGGAAGCAAGGAAGAATGGAAGGAAGGAAGTGAGGAAAGAAGTATGAAAGGAGGAGGGAGCAAAGAAAGAGGGAAGGAGGGGAAGAACGAAGGAAAAATTAAAGAAAAAGGGAGGAAGAAAGGAAGGAAGGAAAGAGGAAGGAAGTGAGAGAAGGAAGGAAGGAAGAAAGGAAGGAAGGAAAGAGAAACAGTCAAAAGGGAGATGGGGTCAATTTGACCCGGGAGGATGACAGGAGAGTTAACGTCTGCAGTCTTTCACTAAAGAATCAGATGTTTTCTGAGTTTCACGTCGATACAAACCGCAGAAGAAGATGATTGAGAGTCACGTGACCTTTTATTTTATGACTCATCTTTAACTTCCTGTTTTCAGATTAATTCACACCAATAAAAACAGATTCCACAGAAGCAGTTTAAACGTTTTAGCATTTTAAACGCCATCAATCACATCGTGTTTAACAGCTGTACAGTCAGAACTAAAACATAACAACTATTATTCCAGCGGATGTCAGAGTGAGGATCATAAAATGAGATGTTATTCAGAAGAAGAGCAATAAAAGCAGAGAGGAGAGTTTCAGCAGGAAGTTGGCGTCTGAACAAAGAGGAACGATTTATAACCTGAAGTCTGATTACGTCACAATAGGATTCCTGAGCTCAGATATAAAACTATATTCACTGGGTTTAATATTCATGTTAAATAAAACAGAAAGTTACTAACAGAGACTCAAGCTGCTAAAATAATCAGACGACTAAAAAATTAATTATGTAAACTTAATGAAGACATTTCTGTTTTTTAAGGTTTAACTGCAACCAGACGAGTATTTACACAGTGGATTCATTCCTTAAAGTCCGTGTAAAGTAAGAATAAATATGTGTTCTGAGTTTGACATACCACAGAAAAGTGTGTTGTTAACCACCCTGCCAAATTTGAATGATTAAAACAATCACCAAATATATGAAATTAGGCTTCAAAGTTGTGTAATAGTCTGCCTATTTCTCTGCTCCCAAACGCTGTGGGCGTGGCCGCCGAGTCCGCTGAAGCCCCGCCCCCTACCGAGTGTCACCTGTCAATCAAAGTCACCACCTCTACCAGAAACATGGACGCTAGGTCTGAGAGCTTTCTGCTGCTAACTCAGCTGCTAACTCGGCGGCTAACTCGGCTGCTAACTCAGCTGCTAGCTCGGCGGCTAACTCGGCTGCTAGCTCAGCTAACTGGCTAACTGAGGACTGTAGTAGTAGTAGTGTTAGATGTAGTAACAATAACTGGCCACTAGGCTTCCTGTGGAAGTTTTTAGTTTTTTCCTTCTCAAGTGAATGTAAACGAGTCACATTAACACAATCGATGAGCTTTAACTCTCACAGCCTGTTAACAGCTGACAGTAACCTGAGTTTCATCCAATCACAGCTTCACGTGTCTCTACTGTGATTCTCCAGCTGACCAGACGTCACTTCTGCTGGAAGGTTAAACATCACAGTTATTACGTCAGTCAGACAAACAGCAGATTTACTGTCAGTGTGAACAGAGTTAAATAATCAGATCCATAGTTGTTGTTCTGCTTCTGTCTCCATGTGATCTCACACTGACTCACTTTACACATTAAAACTCATTCTGCAGGATGGGTTAGGGTTAGGGCAGGATGATGGAACATATATTTCTACCGTAGGCGAGGCGGCCATCGGGAGAGACGGGACGATTCCCGGTAGACCGATGACATCATCAATACTCTGCAGACCGGCTGTTACTAACATGAGCCGGTTAATATTCAGTCATGTAATGTATGCAGGTAACGCTCCAGTGACACAATGCCACGAGATACTGAGAAAACTACACGACTTATACATCAGTTCTATGTAATCCATGATGTATTTATAACGCTTTCTTGCTGTGTATTTCTCAGTCATGCTCACTCTTGTGCTCCAGTTCTTTCTCATCATTTCCAATTTTGCAACTTAGATCAACTCCTATTTCATTATTCTACAATTTCAATGGTTGCATATTTAAAAATGATAACTGCAATATATTATTTTCTTTGTTCTTAAAATGTGTAATGGAGCAAAGCATGCTGGGAGAGAAGGGCTCGTCGTCCAATGAATGAACAGTTTGCTAAATCTGGTTCAAGTCTAATATAAAACATATTTCTGGTGTCGCAGTTCAACATCTACTGCAGCGAATATTTTTCTGAAAGTGAGCTTATATATATAGAACTGCAACTTAAAAATCTAGTCTAAGTAATATGATGTATATTTGTGAATTTGTGAGGAATCTGGATCTGCTCGGTAAGGAAACCAGTTGGGTCATAACACCGCGGCTTCACTCTGCTGCTGATTTCTACTCTCTTGCTTTCTCTCTTTTTTCTTTCATCTTTTTTGTTGTATTGTATTTTTCTAAAATATTGTGAGTTTATATAATATATTGTTTTTTGGAGATCTTAATAAACTAAACAACCTTTTCTTTTCCTCTGATGTATTTATGAATGTTCTCATCTTCTTAAAAACTAGTTTTTCCAGCAGCTGGTTCTGAGCAGAGACAAACTGTTAAATGTTTCCCAGCCTGAGTAAAGACATCAGTGAGTGAGCTGGGATCATTTGTTTAAAAGCTATCAGCAGGTTAAGAGGAGGCCTCGTTATCCGTCTCGCTCCTTTCAGACAGTGAAAGCGAGCCTCCTCCTCCTCCTCCTCCTCCTCCTCCTCCTCCTCTCGGCTTGTTCAGCTGCAGCCATGCATGCTTAAAGCGGGGACGAGGACGGCACATCCTGCAAATTAGCAGGCTGATTTCCCTGGCGGGGTTTGGACAGAGGATCCTGCGGCTCGTCGCCAGGCCTTAAACACCGAGGACGGCTGAGCGAAGATGTTCGCCTGCGATTCAAAACGCTCCAGCCGGTGTTATTACAGGCTGGGATTACACAAATGACTCCTGCTCGCTCTGTTTGGCTCCGGCAGTGAGGAGGAGGAGCGGCCATCTTTACAGTTTATGATCTAAAGTCTGTATGTGGACTCATTATAGACGAGTTCTCAACATAAACGATGACGATGTAAAGTTATAATGAAGATTTGAAATGTGCAGAGAGAATCATCAGAGACACATCCAGCTCACTCCCTGCTCAAACACAAACCCTGCACATACAACCTCAGACACACAAACACTGACAGCATCACCACTAACAAAACACACTTCTTTAAGAGCTTCTTCCTGCCACAGTGAGACTCTTGGCCAAAACAAAGTGACCTACCTCACAGCATATCATATCATATTTATTATATTATATTGTCTCCTGGGTCTGTGCAATATATCTGTGCAATTTACAATGCTCTCACTTCACCTTTATACAGGGTTTTTATGCACTTTTATGTCTAGAGAAGTATGTGTTTTATGAATGTGTCTTTCTTGTGTGTCTTTTTTAAATGTTGACTTGACTCTAGTAAAGCCGGACTGTTTGGTTCATTCCGTGAACGTTTGTAAAGATTCACAAATAAATGTTTAACGCTGTGAACACACTGAAGAGTCATTCTGTGCTGCAGTAATAAACTACTGACATATCTGATGTTCTCTGAAGGGAGATAAGTTGACAAAGAGACGTCATCTCATTAAACTTTATGTTTTCAATGGAAAATGAATTCTTCTAAATAATCATTAAGAGTTAAGGAAGGAAGGGAGGAAGAAGGAAGGAAAGGAGGGAAGGAAGGAAGGAAGGGAGGAAGGAAGAAGGAAGGAAAGGATGGAGGAAGGGAGGAAAGGAAAGAAGGAAGGGAGGAAGGAAGGACGGAGGAAATAAGGAAGGAAGGTACGAGGGAGGGGGGGGGAATAGGAAGGGATGAAGGAAGGAAAGAAGGACAGGGGAAAGAAGGAAGGGAGAAATGTAGGGGGGAGGAAAGAAGGAAGGGAGGAAGGAAGGAAGGAAGGAAGGAAGGAAGGAAGGAAGGAAGGAAGGAAGGAAGGAAGGAAGGAAAGATGGAGGGAGGAAGGACAGACGGAAGGAAGGAAAGAAGGAACAGTCAAAACAGACGAGGTTGATCTGACCCGGGAGGACGACACAATGGTTGAAAGCTGTGTTTGCATCACAGATCGACTCATCATGATGTCATCAACTTAAAAACATCCTGTTTCATCACTTGTGTGACCTACATGCAGATATAATAACATCTCAGCTCAACTCTCACAGAGCAGACTGACGATCTCTGTTCATCCAGCTTCTGTTTCTGCTTCTCTTCATGTGGTTGAACAGTCGTCTGTGTGACAATAAGTTTATCTAACATTATTAAATGTGTTTCAGGCGGGAAACATTTATTGAAACATACTTCGACACGTCAGACGACTCTGTGTGTTGATTGGCTGCAGTTTTCCTCTCAGCCGCACTTCGCCAAAAAAAGTTAAACTTATTTTCTTTGGCCGTAGTTCACAGAGAGATTTCATGGCACCTCGCTGCAGGCCGCTCCTCTCTGTGTTCACAGCGTAACATCGATGGTTCTGTCTCACTTACAAACAAACAAGAGCAAAAGAACAACAAGTTTTTCATTATTGCCTCAAAGGTTGAACTTCTCCTGCAGCAGAAATGGTCTTAAAATGAGTAAAAGCTGTTAAGTAGTTGATATAAAACCTGTGAGCTTCACTTTGCACAGAGGAACAGGATGAATAGAGTCACTCAGCACTAATAGAGCCATTAAGCCTGTTTAACAGCAGCGTGTCTCCGGCTTCACTGCATGGAAATAAAGCCGGCTAATAATGGCCGACGCGCTTTACATAAGTGCAATGAGACATAAACTACTTTGGGTTTGTCTCTGTGTGCCGGGACATATTTAAAATAATAATGAGTCATAGTTAAAATAATGAGTCATTGACTGTCACAACAAACTGAAAGCAGCTGATCTTCAGTCCTGGTTTAACTTCCAGGCTGCTGTTTCACTACAGACTCATCATTCAGTAATAATAATAATAATATTCCTGCTTTAACTAAATTAATGGCTGAGATCTTCTTATTTCTCATTGTGACGTCTCTGATCACACAAAGAGGCTCGTTCCTCTAATATTAACATTAGATTCGGTTTAGAAGCACAAACCGAATGTAAACACCTCAGTCACAATAAACAGGCTCAAACCATAGACTGTATATATAATGGACGTAACATCCGTGACGTCACCCATTGGTTTGTGGACTGCTGCTCGGAGGCCAATAGTTTTGGATCTGAGCAGCGCCATCTTCAACATTTCAGGTGCATGCTGGGAAAAATAAAAACATGGATTCTACTTATATGGGCATCAGGAGGAGCATGAGGCGCCCTCCTGAACCTGTGAACCAATCAACCTGTCAATCACCACGTAGCCACGCCCTAATGCATACCCTGCTTTATCGTCACATATAAAATCAGGGAGGCCAAAATGTCCCAAATGAACATCATACTGCATTGAAGAAGGCTTTAAACTAGCGATTGAGACCATAAACACATTTTGAAAACGTTTACTGAGGTTAGAAATCAAGTGAGAAGTTGGTGAATTCTCCATTGACTTGTATAGAGACGGAAGTCCTTTTGACACCAAAACGGTCGCCCCCTGGTGGCCTTTTGATAGAATGCAGCTTTAAGTTACTTCCTGGTTGACCTCATTTCAGAGGACCGGAACTCCCCGCCTGGTACAAACCAAATGGAGTTTCATTTGGTTTCAGAAATGTAGAATATTCCTTTTCCCAAACTGATCAAAGGTAAAAGTTTATCATGTAAACGTTGAAACAGAAACTTATCTCACTGCGTTGTTTCTGCTCCGCCTTGTCGAAGCCTAAATGTGACGTTTCCTCATTAGTAGATGTGGAGGCTTCCCAGCAGAGCAGCTGATCCACAGCAGAGAGTCAAACTCTAAAAGACTTAAATATTATCTCACGTTTAGATGGAAGAAAAACAAGAAAACTGTTCGAAAAAGTCAATGAAATACTGAACGAAGCCGCTACGATAAACCGTAAACAACAACTACTATTGATCAGCTGACTGATCTTCATCTTTGGTCACGTGATGTTTAGATCAATCTGCACAAATCACACAGCTGCAAGACGTCTGTTCTGATTAAATGTAAACACCAGATCAGAGTAGATCAGGTTTTATGCTGCAGTCACAGAGATGCAGGCAGTCAAAGATCTCTGCAACTCAAAGAGCTTCATAGTCTGATTAATGAACAAAATCAACATCGCAAATAAGGTAAAAATGTACTTGGTAGCTAATGAGTAGATAAGATAATGCAAAATAAAGATTAAAAGATAAAAACTAAAAAAAGAAATGAACCTGCACAGGCCTCATATTTAACATGTTACAGGTTAAAACCAGCACAATGATCCTCTGTGAACATTAAAACATTACATACTCAGAGCAGCTAATCAGACACATTTAACCAACACAGTAAAAAGCTGAGAGATCAACAATCGGCTCTGTTCCTCACACAGTTTAATAATAGTTCACATTTGGAGCGAGTGGAGCGTCTGCAGGAAACACTGAGCTGAGCTCCTGCCAGCACAGGACAGTCGGTGTGAGTTTAAAGCGTTGGTTTAAAAGTTGTAATGGTAAACATATGCACCACAATCTGTTCTGTTATTTATTGCTGCGCTAATCACCGAGCACGGAAACATTTCTCTCTCTCTCTCCGCCTGCACCACCAGCTCGCATGAAGCTGGAATGATTTCACAAGTAATAATTCATAGGCTAATCTCACTCCATGACTCTAATTAACGCATCATTAAAAGCATAATTCAGATAATTATAATTTCTCACTTTTTAAATGAGAGACGGGGAAGAAGGGGAAGGGTGTCTGAGGAGCCAATTTAGTGAGTGAAACAGATTCTGAGCCGAGCGGGTGGGAGGAGAGGAACGAGGGAGGACAGGAACGAGGGAGGACAGGAACGAGGGAGGACAGGAACGAGGGAGAGAAACGAGGGAGGAGAGGAACGAGAGGAACGAGGGAGGACAGGAACGAGGGAGAGAAACGAGGGAGGAGAGGAACGAGGGAGGACAGGAACGAGGGAGGAGAGGAACGAGGGAGAGAAACGAGGGAGGAGAGGAACGAGGGAGGACAGGAACGAGGGAGGAGAGGAACGAGGGAGAGAAACGAGGGAGCAGAGGAACGAGGGAGGAGAGAAAAAAAGAGGAGAGGAGAGGAACGAGGGAGGAGAGAAACGAGGGAGGAGAGGAACGAGGGAGAGGAACGAGGGAGGAGAGAAACGAGGGAGGAGAGGAACGAGGGAGAGAAACGAGGGAGGAGAGAAAAAAAGAGGAGAGGAGAGAAACAAGGGAGGAGAGGAACAAGGGAGAGAAACGAGGGAGGAGAGGAACGAGGGAGAGAAACGAGGGAGGAGAGAAAAAGAGGAGAGAAATGAGGGAGGAGAGAAACGAGGGAGGAGAGGAACGAGGGAGGAGAGGAACGAGGGAGAGAAACGAGGGAGGAGAGGAACGAGGGAGGAGAGGAACAAGGGAGAGAAACGAGGGAGGAGAGAAACGAGGGAGGAGAGAAAAAGAGGAGAGAAATGAGGGAGGAGAGAAACGAGGGAGGAGAGGAACAAGGGAGGAGAGGAACAAGGGAGGAGAGAAAACAAGGAGAGGAAAAAAGAGGAGAGGAACGAGGGAGGAGAGAAAAAAAGAGGAGAGGAACGAGGGAGGAGAGGAACAAGGGTGGAGAGGAACGAGGGAGGAGAGGAGCGAGGGAGGAGAGAAAAAAAGAAGAGAGGAACGAGGGAGGAGAGAAACGAGGGAGGAGAGGAACGAGGGAGAGAAACGAGGGAGGAGAGGGGAGAAAAAAAGAGGAGAGGAACGAGGGAGGAGAGAAAAAAAGAGGAGAGGAACGAGGGAGGAGAGGAACAAGGGTGGAGAGGAACGAGGGAGGAGAGGAGCGAGGGAGGAGAGAAAAAAAGAGGAGAGGAACGAGGGAGGAGAGGAACAAGGGAGAGGAACGAGGGAGGACAGGAACGAGGGAGGAGAGAAAAAAGAGGAGAGAAACGAGTTAACTTCCAACTCGGAAGTAAGTTAAAACTGCATTCTATCAAAAGGCCACCAGGGGGCGACCGTTTTGGTGTCAAAAGGACTTCCGTCTCTATACAAGTCAATGGAGAATTCACCAACTTCTCACTTGATTTCTAACCTCAGTAAACGTTTTCAAAATGTGTTTATGGTCTCAATCGCTAGTTTAAAGCCTTCTTCAATGCAGTATGATGTTCATTTGGGACATTTTGGCCTCCCTGATTTTATATGTGACGATAAAGCAGGGTATGCATTAGGGCGTGGCTACGTGGTGATTGACAGGTTGATTGGTTCACAGGTTCAGGAGGGCTCCTCATGCTCCTCCTGATGTCCATATAAGTAGAATCCATGTTTTTATTTTTCCCAGCATGCACCTGAAATGTTGAAGATGGCGCTGCTCAGATCCGATACTATTGGCCTCCGAGCAGCAGTCCACAAACCAATGGGTGACGTCACGGATGTTACGTCCATTATATATACAGTCTATGGTTCAGACGTGTTGAGAACAGTTTAAATGACTTCAGGAGGAAAAACCTGAGCTGTAGTTCTGTTTATGGGAGTTGTAGTTTTTTCTGTAATTTAACAAAAAAGGTTTAATTTTCCTTCTTTAACCCTCTCATGTTGTTCACTCCTCAAATGTCTTTTATAATGAGATTTGATGACTTTCCTAAAGTGGCCCAAAATGCAACAACATTAAAACATATTAAATGTTATATTTAGTATTTGTGCTCCAGATGTTTGTCCATTGAGGCTGTTCTGGGTCAGATTATCTCCGTATCTATTGACATGTGTTTTAGGTAAATGAATAGTTAATAGTTGTAATAAGATAGTAGTTATGAGGATGTTATGATGTAGCAGTGAAGACTGATGGCTCTAATGGTTCTACAATAAACCCCACAGCTCCATAAAGCTCTGCTCATTTTACCTTTACATTAAATACATTTACATCATTATTACTATGTTATATTTTCATGTCTGAGGTAAAATAGGACATGATATTGTGTGATAGGAGATGTTCTTTCTCCTAAAATGAGAGAGGTGTAAAGAAGAACAGTATTTTAAATGCTGCAGACACATCTCAGGTGTGTGGTGATGTCATCGGGAGGCGACCAACCAGATGTTCCTAAATTCTGGCGACTGTCCAAATCAATTATCCCACCTTCAACACACACACACACACACACACACACACACACACACACACACACACACACACACCTCCAGCTCTCTCATCAGAGGTGTGAACGAGGTAAGCATCTCTCTCTCTTCCATATTCCCAAAATGAGCGAACACCATTAAAAAAAATAAACTGTGTTAAAATATGCATCCCGTCGCCGCTGCTGCTGCAAAGGATTCTGGGTAATGGACCTCACGAACCTCGGAGTGTTTTAAAGGTGTTAAAGTCTCAGACCAGCTGCTGTGTTTATGGTCAGCAGGGTCACGTCTGGAATATTAATACAAATACACTCATTTAATCTGTTTACTGATGCACCAGCTGGTTCCACTGGTTCCACTGGTTCCACTGGTTCTACTGGTTGTACTGGTTCCACAGGTTCTACTGGTTCTACTGGTTCTACTGGTTGCTCAGTCGCTCTACACACAGAATAATAAAGCTGCTAACACTAGAACAGTTCTTTGGAGAGATGCCGTAGAATAACCTTTTTGGTTCAACAAAGAACCATTTAGCAAGAGGTTCCTTAAAGATTCTCTAAACCTGTGTCAAAGAACCATCAAAAAACAGTTAGAGGAACCATCAATAGTTCTCCAAGGAACGTTTGCTAGAATCGGTTCTTTATGGAACTAATTTCAAGACAGTTCTTTGTTGAACCTAACTGGTTCATTAAAGAACCAGTTAGGTTCTTTATGGGTGCAAAGCAGCTTCAGTAGATTAAAAGAAAATATGGAATAAAATGTGTTTTCAAACCCTAATTTAATGCTATTACCTGTCACCAAATAACTTAAAATAAAGAACCTTTAGTACTTTAAAGAACCACATAAAGTTTGCAAAGAACCATCCTCCAAATAAAAAGGCTCTTCAGCTGGAGTCGGCTCTTTGTAGAACCATAGAACCTTTAGTAGAACCTTTAGTAGAACCATTATTTTTCACAGTCTGTGAGCACACATCACCAGAATCTGGAGTTATTCACATAAGTCCCCAACATGTGGCCCGCGGCCCTGATCTGGACCCAGACGTCGTCCTATCAGTCAGCAGTTATTCTGATAATAAATCAATAATCAAACATTCTTTGCTTCCAGCTTCTTTAGTCTGAAGATTTGCTGCTTTTCTTTGTTTTCTATCAGATTTAATTTCCTCTCTTTGGGTTTAAGGTTGAGGTGAGAAGATGTTTCATTATCTTACAGAATAAATCATCATCTGTAGTTGCAGCTCTACAATTTTAAATCTGCAGAGAAAAAAAATAATACAGAAACTCAAAAAGTTAAAGAGTTAAAAAGGCTGAGGAGATTATTTACCTCACACACTGAATATTAAAGGTGAGAAAATATTCACTAAAGAAACCTGAACAGAGCTCACAGAAATAAAACAACATAGACCTGTGTGTGTGTGTGTGTGTGTGTGTGTGTGTGTGTGTGTGTGTGTGTGTGTGTTTGTGTGTGTGTGTGTGTGTGTGTGTGTGTGTGTTTGTTTAGGAGGGAAGGTGACATCATCTCTGCACCTGAAGGCGGCGGAGCTGACACCTCCGTCTCTCAGACAGGTGAGAAGGTACAAACAATCCAGAGCTCGTAATGAGGGAACACACACACACACACACACACACACACACACACACAGTAACACACACACACACACACACACACTACCTGCAGTCTGAAGATGGAGGAACTTCACACTCAAGCTGCTTCTTTTCTTCGCTCATTGTTTAGTTTAATTGCAGAATGTTATTATCAGTAGATGAGACTCTTTCTGCTCTAACTGGGTTTAATGGAGTCGTGTAGAAGAGGAAGAGTTCATTAAAGCCGTTTAATATAAATAAAATCAGCTGTTTAAACTGTTAATAAAAAGAAAGATGAAAAGAGAGAGTTTAGCTTCACATGAGAGCTGTTTTATACTCTGAGACATAAAACCTTCATATTTTTCTCACTTTTAGTTTAATTTAAAGTCTGTGTAAAGAATAAATATGTGTTCTGAGTTTGACATACCACAGTAAAGTGTGTTGTTAACCACCCTGCCAAATTTGAATGATTAAAAAAAATCGCCAAATATATGAAATTAGGCTTCAAAGTTGTGTAATAGTCTGCCTCTTTCTCTGCTCCCAAACGCTGTGGGAGTGGCCGCCGAGTCCGCTGAAGCCCCGCCCCCTACTGAGTGTCACCTGTCAATCAAAGTCACCACCTCTACCAGAAACATGGACGCTAGGTCTGAGAACTTTCTGCTGCTAACTCAGCAGCAGGCGGGGAGCTCCGGTCCTCTGAAATGAGGCCAACGTAGAAGTAACTTAAAACTGCATTCTATCAAAAGGCCACCAGGGGGCGACCGTTTTGGTGTCAAAAGGACTTCCGTCTCTATACAAGTCAATGGAGAATTCACCAACTTCTCACTTGATTTCTAACCTCAGTAAACGTTTTCAAAATGTGTTTATGGTCTCAATCGCTAGTTTAAAGCCTTCTTCAATGCAGTATGATGTTCATGATGTATCTTTATTTTTCCCAGCATGCACCTGAAATGTTCAAGATGGCGCTGCTCAGATCCGATACTATTGGCCTCCGAGCAGCAGTCCACAAACCAATGGGTGACGTCACGGATGTTACGTCCTTTATATATACAGTCTATGGTTAGCTAAGTTGTTTTTACAGCTTTAAAATGTATAAACAGGTTTAAATGTGACTGTGATCAGCATCTAAAGGGTTAAAACAATAAACTCAAATATTAAAGTTTCACAGTAAACATTAAGAGTGAGAGTCACTTACTCGTTGAAGAGAAGATCTTTGTAGAAAGATAAAAGATGTTAAAGTTTATTATCCACCTGTAACTGTGCAGGTGAGCTTCCTGATTGTCATGTCACTTCCTGTTGGGTTAAACCAATAGGAAGTCATGTGATGAATGGGGGGGGGGGGGGGGGGGTGGAGAGAAAACAGTTTTTATTAGTTTTTACATTTAAATTCACCTCAGCAGCGTGAAGTTTTATGCTTAAAAATAAATATTTGTAACATTATAAATCTTTGTATTTTATTAGATTAATTTCATATCAACAAAACTAAAAATATCAAAAACAATCTCCATCATTTAAATAGTTTTTAATAGAAGTTAAATATTACTTTTGAGTCTTTATAGTGTATTAAAAAATAAAAACTTTAATCATTTATTTATCTTTCTATTTAAACTATCGTTCCTCTTTTTCTTTATAACCTTTTTTTAAACTTCTCTTTATTAATGATCCAGAACGACTCGTTGCTTTTCTTCCTAAATTAAATTATTTGTCTTTGTTCTATTGTGATTATTATATTTTCTTTATTAGATCTGAACTGACTGTTAATGTGTTTAATAAAGAATAAAAACAGATAAATAAATAAATAAATAAAATAAAAACATGGCTTCCAGAAACACGAGCAGAAACATTTTCCTGCTGCTCACTAATAAATCCACAAAATGACTAAAATAATAATAATAATAATAAAAGTTAAGTTCAGGCTCAGTTTGCTCGTTTTTGTTCTATTTCTTTATTTGTTGTTTTTTTCTCCCTACAGCAAATAAATACTGTTATTTTAATTTTTCTCTTTTTATTTTTCTGTACTTTGTTTTTATTATTAGTAACATAATAAACCTTATTATTGGGTTTTATTTTTATTTCTCAAGTTTCCAATTCTTAGTTAAATGTTTGTTTTATATAAAGCACATTGAGTTGCTGTTGTGTATGAAATGCTTTATATAAATAAAACTGCCTTGCCTTAAATATATGAAGATGTTTTCTAAATTATGCAAAGTGAAATTAGTGCAAAGAAAAAAGCTGAATAAAGAAAGAAAAAGAAAGAAAGTGAAAGTTTTTCTTCTTGATTGCTGCAGATTGATGCATGTTGCAGATTACTAAACTAACCTGATTATTGTATATGTGTTAAACTTGTCTGCGTATTTCCTTTTATATAAAAGCAGAAACACTGACAGAAAGCAGCAGTAACATTTTCATCTCTTCTCTGCTGCTCACTAATAAAGCCACAAAATGACTAAAATAATAATAATCATTAGTTTGTTAGGTTTTACTCATTTTTGTTTTATATTTCTTTATTTGGTTTTTTTCTCCCTACAGCAAATAAATACTGTTAAATATATGAAGATGTTTTCCTCATGTGTCTGTTTTCATGTGTTTTCAGTTCAAAGGAAAACAAAAGAATACATTAAGAAAAAGTGAAAGTTTGCTGCAGATTATTAAACTAACCTGATTATTGTATATGTGTTAAAAACATATTTCCTTTTATTCAAATGTACGTGCATGAAAAGCAGAAAGTCTCCTTTCTAAGGGAACACTGATATAAAGCAGCAGAAGCATTATGAGGCTCATTACAGTGAAATCATGACTAGTCAAAGCTTTTCCTTCCAACAGCCTCCAGTAGCTGAAGTGTTTGAGCGTTTGGCTGCTGGCTGCCTGACGGCCTGGAGCTGCAGATGGCCGGCTCGTGCCCAGTCCGAAATTTTCCACACAAGACGTCTGGACCGGCTCCCGCTCGCCAACGGCCGGCTGCAAACACAATGACGAACGTCCAGTCACAAAGCCCGAGCTGAGCGAGTCGACATTTCAACCCTCCACCTGCTGCAGACGCTGAGACGTTCCTTCATCTGCTGCTCGATCGCTCCTAAAAATAGACGGAGGGGGAAAAGCACAGCATGAATACGTGTTTGTCAGAGTATTTAAGGTGGTTTTAAGTTATGAATCATGGATCAACACCGGCTTGTTTTAATGTCGTCATATGTGGATTTAGATGTTATTGAAATTTAGTAAAAAATGAGGTAAACTTTAACGTTTTCCAACCAGGTTTCTCCACCAAATATTGTCTAAAAAGCTCAATTATGTCTCATTTAATGCTGTAAATCATCGTGTGTAGGTGTATTATCTGATTTTATTCTAATTTTTTTGGATCGGCACATTTCGATTGTTCTGCAGCGTTTGGAGGGATAATGTGTGTCCCCTCCTCTGATGGTGGGAGGCCTGACCCGAACAGACGCCGGCGGTGAGAGCCCAGCTTCCTCCCAGATGATGTGGTCCGACGCGATGGTGGGAGTTTGGCCCGGTTCGGCCGAGCGGTGGAAGCGTGGGCGGCGGCCTGGATTTGGGCTTCCTGTTCTGGATGCGCTTCCAGAGACGACGGCCGAGGTTCTGGGGGAAGATCAGTGATTGGTGGAGGTCAACGTGCGCTGGCGGCTGAGTTTGGAACGAAGCCTCCGTGTGGGCGATTCAGTCGGATCAATGAAGATGTTTCTGGTTCTATTGTCATGTTGAAGCTTTGTTATATTTATTATCTTTATTATCCAGTCGGGTTTTTAAATGCTGCATTTAGCTTCAGAAGGATTTTAACAACCCATAAAACTCAGAGTCACCAGCTGTGATACACTGATGATATATTCTGGTTTTAGGGCATCGGACACACGTAGCCGCTATCTAGAAAAACTGATATATTTTCACGTGTTTTTACCTTTTATCACTAAAAACAATTATATCTGAAACCTCCGACCAAAGTGGAGATTCAGGAAAACTCAGTCGTGTCTGCGTGTTCAGGGGAAAACTTTTTGGGTTCCCGAAAGTCACAGTATGCGACAGAAAAGCATCAATGTCAGGTTTGCAACCTTTGTTTAGGTTTTATCAGTTTATTTATGCAGGTTCATGTAGATGAAAACTAACTATTATTGAAAACAAAGCGGGGAAAATATTAGTTTTTATAAATACCCGGCTACATGTTTACAAGCCTTATAGTTTTACTTAATGCAAAAACTTACACAGATTTATTTTCCTATTGAATCGAGCCAAGCTAGCTGTCTCCAACATATTAGATGTTCTGTCTCATTTAAAGCAAACTAAAAATTCAAGTTATCCGTTCAGCCCTCAGACCGATGTTCCCTTCGTTTAGTATTGTCATAGATACATTCTCCTCCTCTGACTATAGCTTTCACTGGCGGAGGATAAATGAAAGCATGATGTTTGAAAAGCAACTAATGAATGAAAACATTATTAAAGCATGATGTGCTCTGTGCAGAGATATATGGTATATAAGTGCTGTACAGTTTGTCCTGTTCTCGTTAGTGTGATATCTCGGGAACAGAACTGCTTCACATTCAGCAGCCTTTCAAAACCTGGAAAGATGATATTAAATGACTTTAAATCTGTCACATAAATGGAGTTTAAAAACAATATTTCTTTCTGAAATGTGGAAAAATAGAAAGTCTTCCAAATGTGAAGACACCTTAAACAATAGTTATAAAACAATAGAACAGTGTTTAGCAGCTTCTGGCTCAGAGAGAAGTTGATCGGTTGCCTAGTTGGCCTCCATCGTCTCCATTAGTTGAACATATGGACGAGTCTAAACGCCACCAGAGGGAATAAACTCCTCCTATCTGCTGCTGATGTGGAGAAACTCTCTCTGTTGTAGCAGCAAAGATCATCCAGAGAGTCCTGATCTCATCTCTTTATGTTTTCATCTTCTAGGTTCTTAGAAATACAAGAAGAAGCTTTATTGTTTTTATATTTAACATGAGATTACAGCTGACTCTCTGTTTGTACTTTTAAGACGATAAAAACTAGACACACGCAGCAGAAACAGATGAGACAGTAGGAAGGTATTGCAATCAATAAGATCAATAGAAATAAATAAAATGAATAAAATAATAAATAGAAGCAGCAGTCAGCAGTATTTAGGGTAACCGTCCTGTACTGAGCTGTAAAGGGACAATACGCACTTTGTCCCGTATTAACGTGAACATCAATGAATGGCGTTTTATATGAACAGTTACGGTAATCTTATTGCCCCGCCCCCTCCTGCTCTGTGACCAATGAGCTGACAGCACACTCACACAGCAGAATGACGATGCAGAATCCAGCTCTTCTCATTGGTCGAAGTGCTGTTGCTTGCAAGAAGATAACGGAAGACAAGAGGCACAAAGTGTTTATGTTTCCACAGACTTCCTGTTTGCACTTTTCTTATCGTACTAAATGTTCACTATTACAGGAATGTTCTGCTTTCTATTGTTTTCTGTTATTTTATTGTGTTAAGTTATCTATTAAAAAGATTTGTTATTTTACACTAAAAATAAATTGTTGAATAATAATTAGTTTCCATGTTTTCGTATCACTCAAAAACATGCAATTAAATTCAGGTTTGAGTCGAATCATTTAAAAATCGTTTCACACACACACAAAATCTTTCAGCGAGTATTTCACAGGATCATAGTTTGTTTAAAGTTCTTTTGGCCCAGCTGATGGTCTTTTCTTATTATTGTCAAAACTATGACAAACATTAAATAATCTGTGTTTAACTGATGCTGGAGTCTGAAGGAATCTTAAAGCTAACGTGATCTGAGTTTTTAAATAAACACGAGTCCTCGGCAGTCCCGTGTGCAGAGTCTCTTTAGCTTGTTATGCTAACGGAACAAATCTCTTATTAGTCTTTGGCGTTTCGTTAGCTTGTAGCGCTACATGTCACAACCTCTTGATTTTGTACTTTTATAATATAGCAAAAAAAATATGTAGAAAACATGATTTATTGTTTTTAGTCTTTGTTTCATTAATATGATCAAACTCCTCCACAAAGTTTGTTTCTTTATTTTGTTGTTTTGAGAGTTTTTAAATAGTTTTTGAACATTGGAGGAAAAACAAACAAACCTGATGCTGCTTTTAAATCTAGTTTAACTGATTTATGAATTAATCATCTTACCAACACTTATTAATCATCAGGTTTCTTGTTGTTGTTTCATCGTCTTTATATTTTATGAGCGTCGATGATGAAACTCGGTTCAGTTCCTAATAAACATGACGATCATCAAACTGAAACCAACAATTTACAACAAGTTCAGGCGGTTAACAGTTTGTTTTGTTTATTATGAACTAATCCTCCAGCATGAAGCTCATTGTTAATAAAACCAAGTTAAAGATAATTATAGCAGCTCAGACTCAGATGTAAACAGTCTGTTGTGTTTCTGGTCGCTGCGGTTCGTGTCCTGAACATCTCTGCTAAACAAAGACTTGAACTGTTGACGCCGTCGCTGATAAACTGCGATTATATCGATCTGAGCAGATTTACTGCTGTCAGACTGAGGAAACCACAACGAGTCAGGAGATAAAGACTTCACAGATCTTTATCTTTATCTCGTCTGACGGATGATTCATGAGGAGCTGCGCAGAGTTCAGTGATAATAGTTCATTTACTGTCAGACACACTCAATGTTCCACCGATGAGAGGAAACCTGCAGGCTTCACTGCTACAGACTAAAATATGAGAAATCCAGAATTATGGATCCTATTATCTACGTTTCTTTGGAGAAATGTTTTTGGGTTGAGATGATTTAATGATTTAGACATGATGAAGGCAGAGATGAAGAAAACCTGTCTTACCTGCAGAGTTCAGAGTTCATCGTACAGGAAGTCTTCGGGTGTGAAGTCGCCGTGACAACGCCGTCGGGCTCGATGCTCGTCTGCTGCTGCTGCCAGATTATAAAACTATAAAACAATAAAACATGAAACAGCCTTCAGGTGTTCAGCAGGTAAACTGGAACTCTGAATCTCCGTCTGTCAAACACAACAACAAAAGGATAAAACTGAAATCCTGAATGTAAAGACTTTAGTAACGTTAGCCTGTTAGCTTGTTAGCATGACTCACATGTTCAGATTAACTGCTAACATGTCTGAACATTAAATACATTAAAAAACCTTGATATGTAAATAGCTGCATTTAAGATTTATGATGAAAGAGTTTCAGCCACTGTACGCAGACATCCCAACTCTCCCGCATATTGATAGCGTCTCCATGACAACTGCAAATGAGACGTAATCTCCCAGAATCTGGAGTAAATGAGCAAGAACGCACCCTAGAGAGTGACAGCGCGTGTGAGAGCAAAGCGTCCTTATAACTCTGTTACCGCTTATTAGCGTGATCACGCTAATATTACAAGAATAAAGTCGTAACATTACGAGAATAAAGTCGTAATTTTATGAGAACTTGTTTAGAGCAGCTGTCTGGTCGACTGTAAGGATATCGGCTGTAATACTCCGTCATAAATGAAGGTTTAATTAAATCCAGAGATCTTTCATTAACTTTATGAGGCTTTGGGTATAATGTTGTCATCGTCATGTCTTTAGAATAACAGTAATTGTGTGAATGAGATTTTACTCGTCTACATAAAATAACTTAAAACAGAAAGATCGGAGCAGTCTTTCTATAAAACACTAATTCAACGAGCTGCTGAGACGTTAAAAGAACAACAAAGTGTTAGAGAGTAAAAACAGACTTACATTCAGCAGATGGACAGAAGCACCACCAACTAATGAGAATTAATGAATGATAAATGATAATGTGCCCAAAAAGTGAATATCTGGTGTTTCGGGCTGATAGTCAAACACAGAAAGACATTTGAAGACGTCACTTTTTCTGTATTTTCAGACTTTTATAAACAAAATGATTAATTGACCATGAAAATAATGATAATGTGCAGCTCTAGTTAGAGTGTGAGGTTCAGTGTTTGCTCTTCTCTGTTGGAGCAGGACTCCTTGTTGACTTCTTTGTTTTGGTTCTTGGACTCGGGCCTCCGACAAAACGCCTTCCAAAGCCAGTGGAGAGGAGCGAGGGAGCACGACAGAGAGAGGAAGAGCTGCACAGAGAGGGAGAGAGAGAAGCAAAATGAGCGTTTAGCCGCTGGTGTGAATTGCCTTTCGCACCAGACAGATTTCCTGATCCCATAATGGCTCGAGCTCGCGTTTCCTGGTGCAAATTCTCGGCGGTGCTTGTGTCGGCTGCACATGCTCCGGCGGCCTAATGAGGCAGCATTAGCCAGGGGAGCCGCGGTAATTAGAGCCAACGTCAGCGCCGAGGACAGATGGCACGCTAAGACAAGCCTCTCCACTTCACCTCCGCCGTGTGTGTGTGTGTGTGTGTGTGTGTGTGTGTGTGTGTGTGTGTGTGTGTTTCCTGACAGAAGAAGAAGAAGAAGGCAAATGTGTCAGAAGAGAAGAGAAAAGACTGAGATTTTGAAAATGTGTGAGAGAAGAAGGAGGAAGATGTTTATGAGAGGATGAAAATAGAAGAAACAGCAAATGGACAAAAGTATGTGGACACCTGAGCTCTGCAGCAAACATTCACTTCATTTAATGCAATAAAAATAATACATTACAAGTTAAATTAATAAAGTTTGTGCCCACAGAATAAACTAAAAGGTATTTTAAACTAAAGGTTTTATTAACATCTAAGCACTACTTTAATATTATAATAGGTTGAAAT